>NC_081196.1:47602647-47730147 GCF_902713425.1 Acipenser ruthenus | reverse complement strand
TGATAAGGACTTCAGTTAAAATTCTGGTCTACCTGGATTAGTTTCTTGTGGTTTTACCCTAGAAGATAAATATCTAGAATATGGGAATATTGCCTGCAAGTGAGTAAAATGTTTTTCTTTCTTACGTTAGAAGTTGTTTCACCTTGAATGGAACTACCATATATTTGCAGAAATTAACTTTCAATGGATACTATGTCTCAAGTTAGAAATACGAGTTTCATTAGAGTTAATTTTGTTCAGTTTAAATAATAAGTAATGCAAATAAATACATAGTTTTAAGAATACAATTTTATCTATTTCTACCAACCTTCATTGTTTTGTCTGTTTCAGACCCCTCTACATAGGGGCAGGAATAGCCACAGTCAGTGTGACCACAAGCAGGCAGACAAGCAGCAGTGACCTCATCTTCAGAGCTCAACACTGAACCACAAGCATGTTGCAGGATGTTATATAGCAGTTTAGCTTAGGGCTCCTCTCAATTTCAAAAACCTCACAAAACAGCAAGAGAATGATATAGCAGTTTGGTGTACTGTAAAGCCTATAAAGTGAGATTTGGAGTGAAGATCTTTTACGAATGTTGAAGTATTGATGGATTAAATAATACTTAATATTTATGTAACTTCTGGACTTACAGAGACTAGGACTAGGGTGAGTGAACTATGCATCAGCTGCATAATGGATTTAATTATGAGTTTTTGCCACTGAACAACACAAAAAAGTCCATAATGTCAAAGTGAAAAATAAAATCTACAAATTGTTCTAAATTAATTACAAATACAAAACAGAAAATAATTGATTGCATAAGTATTCACCCCCTTGAGTCAATATTTGGTAGAGGCACCTTTGGCAGCAATTACAGCCACGAGTCTATTTGTATAAGTCTCTACCAGCTTTGCACATCTGGACACTGCAATTTTTGCATCTTCACGAGCTTTCCAGGCCCTGACGCAGAGAAGCATCCCCATAGCATGATGCTGCCACCACCATGCTTCACGGTAGGGATGGTGTTCTCAGGATGATGTGCGGTGTTAGGCTTGCGCCAAACATAGCGCTTAGCGTTGTGGCCAAAAAGCTCTATTTTGGTCTCATCACACCATAGAATCTTCTTCCACTTGGTCTCAGAGTCTCCCACATGCCTTCTGGCAAACTCTAGCCGAGATTTGATGCAAGTTTTTTTCAACAATGGCTTTCTTTTTGCCACTCTCCCATAAAGGCCAGTTTTGTAAAGCACCCGGGCTATTGTTGCCGTATGCACAGTGTCTCCCAGCTCAGCCGTGGAAGACTGTAACTCCTTTAGAGTTGCCATAGGCCTCTTGGTGGCCTCCCTGGCTAGTGCCCTTCTCGCCCGGATACTCAGTTTTTGAGGACAGCCTTTTCTAGACAGATTCACAGTTGTGCCATATTCTCTCCATTTCTTAATAATGGACTTTACTGTGCTCCGGGGGATATTCAATGCCTTGGAAATGTTTATCCTACCCGATTGGTGCTTTTGAAGAACCTTATTCCGGATTTGCTTTGAATGTTCCTTCATCTTCATGATGTAGTTTTTGTTAGGAAATGTACTAACCAACTGTGGGACCTCCCAGAGACAGGTGTATTTAACCTGAAATCATGTGAAACACCTTAATTGCACACAGGTGGACACCATTCAACTAATTATGTGACTTCTAAAGACAATTGGTTGCACCAGAGCTTATTTAGGTGTGTCATAGCAAAGGGAGTGAATACTTATGCAATCAATTATTTTCAGTTTTATATTTGTAATTAATTTAGAACAATTTGTAGATTTTATTTTTCACTTTTCACTTTTTGTGTTGATCAGTAGCAAAAACTCCTAATTAAATCCATTTTGATTCCATTTGTAACACAATAAAATGTGGAAAAGTCCAAGGGGGGTGAATACTTTTGAGTGTCACTGTGTGTGTATATATATATATATATATATATATATATATATATATATATATATATATATATATATATATATATATATATATATATATATATATATATAATGATAAGTCAGTCCGTCCTATAACCTCCAGATGTCCACATGACCAAATACAAATTCCCCATAAACTGATCTAAAGAATAAATAAGTTATTAACACATTAACTATTGGCTAATGAGTAATTATAGCTATAGAAATTGAGTCAATCAAGGCTTTTGGTTTTAGAAAAAGAAAAAAAACATGACTGTGCCAGATTACAAAATGTACATCAGTACCCATTTGCAGTCATGCACTGTGACGACAATATATTTTTCATAATCTGCCATTTATCTTTAGAACATTATAGAAAGGCTTTAGTAGACAGACATTTGAAATTACTGAAAAAAGAGATCTTAAAGTTGCAACCCTTAGCATATATTAAAAACCAAATTGTAACCAGAGATATATTTTTTTAAAATATTGCTCGAGCAGGAATATGTATTTTAAAGATCCTCAAGGAGGCTAGTAATCCAAGATTCAGGGCCACACTGTAAATGGCACTGCCTATATCTTGAAGAAATACTTAAATAAAAATATTATAATAGAAATCCCAAATCCAAGAAAGAAGATAACCACTCTAATTTTTTTAAGCCTTTAAGAAATTGGATTTAAAGCTTGATTAGTCATTAGCCTTTTCTGTGTGTTAATTCATCATGTCAAAATTGGTAATGTTTAATTATTGTTAATTACACATATTAGGTGTACTCCACTGACATTGTGTGGTTGTAGGACTAATTTACAGGTCAGAAAACCTTTAAAAGATTGCATGAAATTCTCAAGGACTTATTCAAGTGTTAAAGCTTTGTGAACACAACAAAACAGCTGTCAAAAGCATTCTGTCTTAAAAAGACATAAATCCATTAAAATGAACACCCTCCCACCAACCCACATCCTTCACACACATGCATATACACAAACACACACAAGAAGAATACCAATTTCAAAAGATACCAAAATAAACTCAAGAACAAAGTGATTTTTATTTTTGTTCTTTATTAAAATGTCTTCATCTAGACAATGTGGGGAAGCTATAAAAAAAGGCCAACAAGATGCTCGGATATATTGTGATAAGTGTTGAATTTAAATCAAGGGAAGTAATGTTAAAACTTTACAATGCATTAGTAAGACCTCATCTAGAATATTGTGTTCAGTTCTGGTCACCTCGTTACAAAAAGGATATTGCTGCTCAAGAAAGAGTGCAAAGAAGAGCGACCAGAATTATCCCGGGTTTAAAAGGCATGTCGTATGCAGACAGGCTAAAAGAATTGAATCTATTCAGTCTCGAACAAAGAAGACTACGCGGTGATCTGATTCAAGCATTCAAAATGCTAAAAGGTATTGACAATGTCGACCCAGGGGACTTTTTCGACAAGGACCAGGAGTCACAAATGGAGATTAGATAAAGGGGCATTCAGAACAGAAAATAGGAGGCACTTTTCTACACAGAGAATTGTGAGGGTCTGGAACCCGCTCCCCAGTAATGTTGTTGAAGCCGACACCCTGGGATCCTTCAAGAAGCTGCTTGATGAGATTCTGGGATCAATAAGCTACTAACAACCAAAAGAGCAAGATGGGCCGAATGGCCTCCTCTCGTTTGTAAACTTTCTTATGTTCTTAAAATGTTTGTTTACTTAGGCATGAGCATGCTGTATATGCTATCCTGACACAGATACATGATTTACTAGCGCAGGATTAAAAAAAAAAAAAAAAAAAAAAAGAACAATATTTGGTTATCAGGCCAACATGCATTTGACTGTGATTTTTCTGCACTTCGACTGGCAGGATCACGACGTCACTTGTTGGATCCACCTTCACATTAGGACAGGATCAGCTGTATGCTGGGGAAAGGTGAGAATCCTTTTAATAAAACTTCCCATGTAGTTTGTTTAATGTTTGGTATCACTTATCCTCAAAATGGGCAAAATCTGCTACGATCACAAGATATATGGTGTCTGATTTAGTTGCTTGATAAGGAAGAAATCTAGATGGTGCTATTTTTTCATCAGCGTGTGTCAACATTCTATAGAACCATTGAATAGTAGACCCCTCTATCTGGTAAATAGGGGCATATTAATCAAGCTTGTAAAAACTGAAGCATTTCACTTTTTTTTTTTTTTTTTTTATAAATTTAGTCGGTGCCAATTATTTTTTATTATTTTCTCCCCAATTTGGAATGGCCAATTATTTTATTATGCTCAGCTCACCGCTACCACCCCAGGGCTGACTCTGGAGGGCGAAGACAAACACACGCTGTCCTCCGAAGCGTGGGCCAATTGAGCGCCGCCCCCTGGGAGCTCCCATCCTCGGTCGGCAAAGGAATAGCCTGGACTCGAACTCGCGATGTCCAGACTATAGGGCACATCCTGCACTGCACGTGGAGTGCCTTTACTGGATGCGCCACTCGGGACCCCCGGCATTTCACTTATTGTTCATTACAATGGATTTTGTATCATCCCGCAACCACGCTGGGTTTCACTGAGGTCATTGTGATAGAGCTGATTGTTTTAATATTTTCAATATTGTTTTTCAAAGTGTGCTAAATCAGTTTTTCCTGTTGCTATGGCCAACGGTTTCATCCTAGGAATCTGAAAAATAGTAATGGCATTTGCAAAGTTGTTTCTATTATCAATAATTGTATTAAGAGTTCCAAAATAATGCAATGTAAACAAAAACTGACAAGTTTAAATATCTTTTAATTGATTTTTAAAAAACAAATTAAAAAAATGGACTAACTGAAGGTGACATGTTTTCTGATTGATTTGGTAATGAAGTGCCACATAACACTGCAGTCTAGGGAATGGCTACAGGAAAGATAACTTACTGTTACAGGAGCCTCCTTTTTAGCTGATATTACAGATAGGCAGCCCAGACAAGGTCTTGGACGTCTCTTTGGGTTGGCTTCGAATTGTCTCTTTTCTCTGATCGGAATGTCTGGAGGGGAGGTGGCCTTCTGGGAAGATAGCAATAAGATTTAAAAAATGACATCTCTGTAAAAATTAAAAAAGGCAGTACCCCACCATCAAGTATAATTTTACACTAAAATATTTTGTCTTATTAACTTTAATTAACACCAACGATATTCATCCACAAATTAGTTCATTGTGTAAACATATCCCAGGGTTTCTACTGCGCATCTCCTTCTACCTTCCTTAGCTCCACACATTCCCACAATCCCCTTCTGCTACTGCACACTCTGAAAAGAGATCCCACTGGATGAGATTGTTTATTACATCTTTAAAGGGAGCGTATAAAACCAATGAACTACTCCATTGCATGTTAAACTTATTTTCGATCAACCAATGAGTTAGAAATAAGTGTGCATGACATGGCCAGTGACTGTGACTTATTCGTGCTGCAAATGATTTGATGTTACACCACCACTCTCTTACTTCAGACAAACACCACAACCCCTAGTCCTTTACACATTTACACATTTTTTATAAACAAAACACAAAACATCCATATAAGATGGATATGTGTAAAAGATCTGAATCATTGATATGTCCAGAGGGTGAAACAATGTGGCAGGAAAATGGTTCATTTTTATGGGACAGCACTGGTAATGGAACCTAAGTTAAAAAAAATAAAAATAAAATCAGGAAGATAAGCTGTGTACCAAACATAGACAATAACTCAAAAGTGAATTAAGTTTCCGATTGTATACCTGGCTATACACAGTTACTACTGATATAAAGACATTTTGGCTCATCTAACCTAGGTCTATGGCATATCCTGAACACAGATTATTACAAAAATATGATTTCAAACAGCATACAAATGTAAGGGGACAGAGAAAAATAATAATTTGAATCTATCTGTCTCTCTAATGCGGGTTCCTAAACATCACGTTGTAATTCTAATTACCTTTTCTTGTCCCTTGTCAAATCTACCCCATACTGTGCTGGCTTAGCCGCCTCCAGCATCTTCACCATCTCCATCCAGCAAGGATACAACACCAGGAGAAGCAGGTCTTTTTTTACAAATCTGAAAAAAATACATTTGTATTTTAGATGTAATTTCTTGTCACGGGACATTATGTAAATGCTATTATCCATGGTGCTTACGACAAACATTTACACTTGGGTCTCTTTGAGAAAGACATTACTAAATCTCAACAAAGAATTTGCCATGCTTACAATTTGCCTATGCTTATGTATACTGTAACACAGCAGGGAGGGGGTTAAAGCCTCCATGAGTGGAAAACATGTGTGGAATGCACATTTGTTTAGTTTAATTGTTTTGGTTGATTGTTTCTTTGATTTGTTAATTGTTTTATTATTAATTATCCCCTGCACCTGGTAGCTATTGTTAAATTAAAACCAGGTGCAGGGTATTTAAGAGAGGCAGCTAGTCTGCTCAAGGCTGCTGAGGAGAAGGAGGCAGAAAGGTGTGCTCTGCTTCCTGGCAGTCATGAGCTAAAAAGTAAGTGCTGTATAAAACCAGTGTGTTTTGTAAGGACGGGGAAACAGTGTAGCTGTCCCGTGTTAGCCAGGGTGTTCCTGTGTGTTAGTTAGTGCTCGTACCGAGCTAGGTGTTTATTTTGTGTGTTTTGTTTAATTTTTGTGTTGATTAAAAATAGCGCACCAGCGCTTAAAATCCATTTCTGTGTGCCGGGTCTATTTTTAAAGGGGCAACGAACCCGAGTGGGTGAAGATCTTTTACAATACATATACATCTCCTGCCACGTAAACTCTAAACGATGAACATGACATATCAACAGTATGTACAGGATAGAATAAGAATTAGCAATGAAATGTTTAATCACAGTCTGATGAGGGATTATCCAGATGTATGTAAAACTGTGTGACATTCACAATCTTGTATATTATCATTAATGTATACTCTATAATGTTGATGCTAAGTTTCCTGTCAATTGGATAAACAGTTTGTAACAAATTGTGTGTGTGTGTGTACAGCCACCTCCACTTCATCCCCTTCGCAATGGATTTCATCCCCAGCTGGGGATAACAGAGCTGGTATAAAATTCCAACTGTAGTCTCCCTTGGAGCACCAGACAGTGGCATGAATAAAGAGATTAGAAATTGCCCGCTTAGAGGGTATAAACTATCTCTTTAAAGTTTAAAATTACCAGCTTTTAGTGGTTGGTGTCCAGTCGTCATTTTTTACAGTTTCTTCGTTTCACTTTTCCTTTTGTTCAGTCATCCTGGTGCAATATATATATATATATATATATATATATATATATATATATATATATATATATATAAAATAAAGAGCTAGTTATAACTTTTAAATGAATCTTAACCTCAAAAACACTATCAGGGGGTCCTCGAGTGGCTCACCTGGTAAAAGCGTGGTTGTGTGGTCATACAGCACAGGTTCGCGTCCTGGCTGTGCAAAGTTGTCGGTCTTCGCTGTGAATTCCAAAGGGAGCGTAACATTGGCTCTGGCACTCCCGTGGGTTAGGGAAGCAAAAACAAAAGGGACTGTTTCTCCTCATTGCGCTACAGTGAACCCTGCTGGCCAGGCGCCCTGTGAGCTCAAAAGCGGACACCTGCAGGGCTGGCCTTTGTCCTCCAGAGGTCAGTAGCTCGCTGACATCCGCTCTCGAGTTCCTGGGTGTAAAAGAGGATAATAGTTTGGTTGTGGGATCGGAGGACGCCCACTGAACCTTTGGATCTCCTGAGCTGTGTAAGGAATTGCTGCGATGAGGAGAAAAAATAATTGGACATTCCAAATTGGGGAGAAAATCGGGGGTAAAATAATTGGGCACACTAAATGTATATATACATAACTTCACGTCTGTCCCCAGGCAGGACGATTGAGATATTCGGTAAAGAAACAATGCTATAATTAATCCCTGTAATTACGCCAATTACAGATGTTTCTTTTGCTCCTAAATTATATTGGGATGGTCAGTAAATCATTTGCTGACAATTGCATCATTCACAGAAGGTGTGCGGCAGGTGTGGGATTAATTGGGCCTATTTATATCCCCATCGCTCACAACTTCTTAATTTCATTTTCAGAAATTGTAAAACAGTTTGTGTTAACTCTATAGACACCAGCCCCCTATATACCAACTAAAGTCCATTTATATTAAATATTTAAGTACGAGCATCCCAGGGAGAAAACTAGAATAGCAAATGAGCAAGTGTGCTCAGGTCAGTGCTTTGTGGTAACTGCAGGTATTTGCATCACACTGCTGAATGACCAATAGCCACCCAGTACTGTACATTGCAAATGGGCTGTTTCATCTGAGCTCAACTGTGTTAACCCTGACCTAGTCGAGGTTAGTGAACCCTGTTGTTCTGATTATCAACATAATGTCAATAAATCTTACAACACTGCATCACACACTTAAAGCAGTTTTTGGCAAAAACACCCACCACCACTGTCAAGTGCATAGGAAAAACAACCATAGTTTAACTGCAGTGGAGAAGATTGGATTTAAATAATTGCAAAATACTGCATGTTTGTATATTGAAATAATGAACATGTTAATGATTATTAAAAATACCAATTGTAGTTGTTTTTTTTCAGACAAACATAAAACTGTAGGCCACACTTTAGTTCGAGGACCAATTTATAAAACATCTACAATTTAAAGGTTTTGACAATTCTTATCCAGGAATACGGTTTTTACGAAAAACAAAATGTTTACATTACTAGTATCAAGCCTCGTGTCATACTATTAAGTAATTAAAAGACATTATAAATCCCTTTGTAACACTGCATTGCTACAACCTGTTATTACTATTTATGCAATAATACATTTCGAGATGCTTTATGTAAAAACTGCAGGATCTATTCAGTTGTTCTAAACTGGGTTAAAGTAAGGAATAAGGAAGATGACCATATAGCACGTGTGCAGTATTTAGACAGATCTGCTACAGTCCTCATTAAATGCACCTGCATTTTAAAACTGTTGTTAAAATGCATTTCCACTCCACGTACGACATGCTTCCGTTTTCCCGTGTGCTACTATGCTTTCAAATCTGAACACAAAAATATATACAAGTGCTTATCTGGTTCCTAGTAGCTGATTGATCTCAAAACCTGGTCAGGTCTGGTCTTAAAGGATCCCAGTGATTCAGCATCAACAACATGTCTCGGTAACCCATTCCATACCATCACCAACCTCTGTGTAGTATGTCTCCACCAATTGGTGTCCTCTGGTCTGGTGTTAGTGCTGTGCTTTAAGTAGTGACTACAGTTACATTATTCCTGTAACAGATCTTCATAAGACCCGTCTGATTAATCTCTTCAGGGACGCATTATCTTTTTTGTAGTGCAGGGACCAGAAGCAACATAGTATTCCAAGTATGGTCACTAAGTGCATTTTTAAACTTCTGTTTGACAAATTCAGAAATGGCAAATAAACCATAAAGCCTGTAAAAATGTGGATTTTCTTCTCTTGCCCAGCTTAATTCCAATAGAAATGTGTGAAATGTCCTTTCAAGAACAAGACTCTTCATTTACTTTTAAACAGCCAACCTTTAGTTAACATCCCCAGCAAAACCCTGTCAGCAAACAGTTTAAAGCGATATTTTCTAATGTATCATAATAGTCATTTATTTAAAACAAAACAAAATAGACAAGAACAACATTGCAGGCCTTTTGTAAGCTGTGCTGTTTCTTTAATATACATTTTCTTTCTACCAACCTTTTTTCCTTTGCCCGTTTCAGACCCCTCTTGCTTGGGGGCAGCAATAGCCACAGTCAGTGTGACCACAATCAGGCAGACAAGCAGCAGTGACCTCATCTTCATAGCTCAACACTGAGCCACAAGCAGGGTGCAGGGGGTTATATAACACCTTAGTTTAGGGCTCCTCTCAAAAGGTCAGAAACCTTACAAAACGTAGAGGTTATGGTACAATACTGGGTGGTAACATGTTTTTTTTTTTATTTTAACAAAACTAGCAATTATACTAAAGAGAAAGTTCAGTACAAATTGCAGATATACAGCAGTTTACCTACTGCACAGAAACTACAACTAGGCTACAAGATGAGTTAACATACCTAGTTTTGGGGGATGAACAAATGTCTTTTCTGAACTGCAGTTGTATTTTCCTCTGAAACGGAAAACATTTTGGGGGTATGTCTGCACTTGTGAGATGTCTTGCTTAAGTGTCAAATGTCATATAATGTCCTTGGCAGAGGTCAAGGTAAAAAATGAGGATTACAATTTAGGAATATGCCTTTAATATACATGGTCATGTGCTTTCTTTTAGGAGTGAGACTTGACATGCCTGCCAATGAGACTGCTAAATTCTGATTTTGTTTTTGCTTTTCTTGACAGAGAGCCAAGACTTATATTTACTCTAGCTGTTTTACTAAAGCAACAGGTCCCATCACCTTGACTTGTGTTCGAGAGACGATCCCGGATAACACATCTGACCTAACTAAACAGCACATCATTAAAAATCAACTTTAAAAAGGGTAAAATCCTTTTTGTTTATATCTCACACATTTCTTGTAAGTCCTGTAATGTCCCTTATTTATGTAAGCAGCTTCAAGTGAAATTGTAATACCTTTTGAGATGTTTGTAATCATTCCGAGTGGCTCATGTTCCAATTACTCAATAACTATGTGCTAAGGTGCTTTGACCTGAGTTCAGAAGCTGCTCTTCTGTTCTATTTACCAGCTACAGTACAAGTGTGTTCAATTGTTAAAGTTCCTGATTGCACCACTAAATAAACCCGGTTTCAGTGGGTCTTAACACAGTGCTCAATTGTCTATTTGGGACCCCATTGCACTGTCATCAGAATCGCTTCAGTGAATATGTTAATGATGGGGCAGGCGCTCTATAACAGGGCAAGACGAGGCAAGTCTTCAGAATACCATTTCATTGTAGTATTTTTTTACATTTTCCCTCCATTTATGCGCCACAGAATCTGGGGCAAACTCCTTTTGCGTTTGCACTTGCATTTGCACTGTGATCAGAATACAGCCCTAAGAGTATTAGTTTATAGACAGTAACAGTTTAAGATGTTTCTGTTAATAAAAGGTTTTTAAAACATACTTTTCATGTATTTTCCTTGAGAAACTATATAAAATAGGTAGGAAATGAAAAAATGATTTAAATGAATGTTTTTTGTTTTTAAATCAAGTGATTTAATTATTGATTTAAATCAGTGACTTCAATCGACTTGATTTAAATCAGCCAACCCTGCAGTCAACACTCACATATCCGACCCTATAAAAATTTGACTTCAGTGACAGTTAAACGAGTGTGACACATATCTGATTATTTTATTTTGGCCCGTTCCAACCCTTGTCAGTTTTTTCAGGGAACACAAAAAAGATACAATGTCAAAAATACATAGCTGAAAGGACTGTGTTTTAAAATACGTAGGCTTCCATTTAGATGTACTGTAGTTGGTTTTGTTGGAACAGTACTATATTTTCAATAGAAGTATTTTAATTCAGAATGATATGATTCTGAAAATATCACTTGCCAAAAGAGATGACTGTGGACACGTGAACTGTAATACAGTACATACTTTGAAATCTGGTATGTATTGTAGCAGTACGTAAATTTCCCCATTAACGGCCCAACAGCAAAATGATATCAAAATGTTACCCATCAGGGCCGTTTCTAGCCTTTTGGGGGCCCTAAGCAGGATTTGATTTGGGGGCCTCCCTTCACTGTAGCCCACTCCACTTGGCACGACATCAAACCAACATAGGCTTAAGCCTACTGTCTTGTAAATGTTTGTATGAGCACACATATGTACGAGCAAACATACAATGAACAAATAAAGACGTAAAGAATAAAGAGGGACCTGTTAGCAGCAACATCATCTTTTATTAACAAAAGGCAGTGAAAACAAAGTCTGGAATAGGGTTGCCACCTTTGAGATATGAAAATACTGGACGCCCCATCCCCTCCTATTGTCTTCTTCTTCATTTGTCTCTGCCATTGTGACTAACGTTACAGTATGCTACTTAATAGTTTTCATTCAAAAGGCTGATGAATGATGCATGATTCCATGATGGCCCTGGGCATGACTCACTCACTAACAAAATCTGTAAATTATTTGAAAACTGATCACTGTGATTATTTATGAAAATCAATTTAAAAGAAAATATATTTATTTATTTATTTATTGCTAGGGGGGCCCCTAGCGGCAGGGGGCCCTAAGCAGTCGCTTATGTCGCTTATACCTAGAAACGGCACTGTTACCCATGCACAGAACTGCGTAAAAGGCAAAAAGCAATGCAATTTAGCAAAAGATTTTAAAAAAAACACCAGTTTCCACAATTATAACAGTATCCAAAGCCAGTATTTAAAATTGCAGAACATAGTGCTCGATAAGGCCCTAATGTCACAGTTCACTTGCAAATGAAAATGCACAAAAGCAACTAAAGATCACAGATTTAAAAAGAAATATAAAAATGCATCACAGTATCTAAAACTGTTTAATGACTTTTACATTAGCGTAGCTTCTCGTTCACTTTGTTTTTGCTGCATTTTCGTCTTGTGAAATTGGAGGAAGTGCTGTGTAACTGCACAATAAAGACAGACTGATTTGGCATGGGAGAAAAAAAAAAGTGGGTTGTGACAGATAACAAGTACATTGTAACACTGAATAGATGGGCTTTGTATCAGAAAACTGGAGACGGAGTCGGAAATCATGTGTGACGGGTAAGTGCATTCAATTGTGACATTATTTACATACAGTATATATATATAAAATGGGGATTGATTTTATTCTTAATGCAGGGCGGTAAAACGCGACTAACCTGTATCTGGGTAACGGATAACCGAATGCTGACTGTATGTAGTTGGTGCTTTGGTTGGCAACAATGCATGTCTATATTGTCCCAATGGAGGATGATTATAGAGCATAATTTCTCAACAGCTGGTTGTTTTTGCTAATAGCGAGTTATAAATAAAAAGTAACTTGGAGCAGTGCATAGTTACAAGTATGGGGGCATTACTTTATTAATGCACGGCCTATTTTAAAGTGGGTGGGGCTAACCAAATCATTAAAAGTGGGTGGAGTTAACAAAATAATTTAAAGAGGTGGGGCTAACCAAATCATTTAAATGGGGCGGGGTTAGTGTCGACGCATAGGAGGGGCACGCCTGGTCACGTGCCCCCCCAGATTTCTGCCAGGCAGTGGCTTAAACAATGTGTTAGGATCGTTCACACTGAAACATGTGTAAGAAATTGCAATATTGTTATATTTTTCGCTTCCCATTATAGCGGGGCGGACGTGGCATGGGCGGCGCTGATTTTTCTTTTCGCTCACGGAAAGAACTTTTTATTTACCGCGTTGCTATCAACCAATGAGAATACATAAGCAAGCTGTACTTGCTCAACCCCAAACACAGATGCATGAAACATATAGGCTATGATTACTGTATATTATTATTATTATTATTATTTATTTCTTAGCAGACGCCCTTATCCAGGGCGACTTACAATTGTTACAACATATCACATTATACATTATTTCACAGTATACAGATATCACATTATTTTTACATACAATTACCCATTTATACAGTTGGGTTTTTACTGGAGCAATCTAGGTAATGTACCTTGCTCAAGGGTACAACAGCAGTGTCCCCCACTGGGGATTGAACCCACAACCCTCCGGTCAAAAGTCCAGAGCCCTAACCACTACTCCACACTGCTGCCCCTAGCCTAGCTACTACACATATAGATGTGGTAGAGGACATCTACTATGTAATGAGTAGCCTATGTATTTACATAGAATGCACTCGCCTCATGACATATCTTATTGCCAGCTGACCTCTCCAGCAGCCAGCCTACTAATAAGATTATCATTTTTCACGGATTGTGCAGCCAGCTTCATCAAGGGACGGTAACCAAGTCCATCCAGGTCTTGGAGATGGAGTGGTGGTAAATGTACAACCTGTTATTAATTGAATAACTAAAGAAATAAATCAGAATGAAAGCAGTTCTGGACGCTGCTGAGAGAAAACCGGCAAAACTGTTTCAATTCCTGAGTTCGGTTACCTACTTGTTTTCATTCTGATTATTTGTTTAGGCTACAACGTGTCCGTCAGCGAATGTCAGTGCAGTGTGATACCAAAAAAAATGAGTGGTTGGATTTGCTGTCAATCAACCCAAGTTTTTTGTTGGATCAGCTGTTTGTACATTTTTTTGTGTGTTTAAATGCGCTGTAGTCAATGTAGTTAATGCAACTGTGTGCACAAGTCCCTCCTCTCCCAAACCTCCAGAAGATTAGGTACCATCGGCAGTCCTGCGTCAGTCAAAGAGTAATTACATTAGTCAGGATTTGTGAAATTAAATAAAATGGTTTGCTTTGCTTTGAACACCAAATGTGAAATGAACAACCATAAGTACGAATGAAATTATATATAGTTATTTATTATCAAAATGTGAAATTTGATGCGCATGTTAAAAGTTCAAGTCCTTTGCTTCGTATTTCCATTTTTGTTTTTAAACGGAAGTGTTCTGAACTGAATCTCTCTTTTTAACTATTTTGCACAACAGTGTATTTGGTTATTGGATCTTCTTTTTTTTTAAAAAAGTTCTTTATTTTTCGACAATAAAACGTCAATGCACTAATAAGAAATCAGGTTGCCAATTTCACCACTGTGACTATTCACCTTAAAAAAGTTACCATTGCCACCCTCTCCCGAAAAAAAATCCTGGCTACGCCACTGTTGCCAGGGTTTATTATTTAAAAATGCGCAGTTTATTTCAAACTTTCAAAACATAATAACATAACAAAGAGTGTCTAAGACCCTTCACCGTTATATTTGTTCTCGTGTGTGACTTTCACTTTTTCAGTCAGCGAAAATATGTGCTAAAACGGAGTGAATTTGAGCCCTGTTAAAATGGCAAAAATACAGCTACGTTTGGAGTTTTTCTACAACAAAAAAGCTAAACCTCCAACGCCAGAGACATCAACAGAAACCGAACCTGACTCTTCTGTAGTTCAGAATGTTACGAACAGCACAAGAGTGTGACGATCCTTCCATTTCAAACGCTCAGGTTAGTGCAGGTGTAGATGTCTGTCGATAAGAGACTCTTGCCTGTAAAGTGCTGTTTGCAGCTCTCTTGATTGTGACAATCTGGCGTAGAACTGTTTGTGATGAAATATCTGGTAATGTTAGAAAGCTAGCTTAATGTTTACATAAAAATGGTTAAAATCGGGCATCGGGTTTGAGCATTTTTTTTAAAATTTTTTGCGGGGGGGGGGGGGGGGTGATGGGGGTGCTGTGCAATTGTTAATTCACGTTTTTATTAATACAGTGTCCCCTTCAGACATGTTAAAGGAGAGATTCGGAAATAACATTCAAAACTATGCGCGAGTAAATACAATCCTAACTCTTAACATCAAAAAAAAAAAAGAAAAAAGAAAAAAAATAACAATACTATATATATATATATATATATATATATATATATATATATAATTGCATGCCCCGGTATCTACGATATGGAGTCTTGCATGCCCCGGTAGTTGCAATATTGAGTCTTTCCATCCACCTCCGGTTGCTTCATTCCGGAGGTACATGCAATATATATATATATATATATATATATATATATATATATATATATATATATATATATATATATATATATATATATATATATTTGCATGCCCCGGTAGCTAAATGCTTAGTTACGGCGCTGGGCAAAACCAAAGCCCATGGCCAGTATACAATATTTTTCTGTATGCATTATTTTCTGTTGAGCACTACTGACACCGTTGAAACGGTGAGTCTTAGGTCGCCTGCGGATACATTAGTCCATTCAATGCGTCTGAACCTGGTGTGTAATCCCAAGGTAACTGCTCACAGTTAACACGTTTTAATACGTTAATTCACGTTTTAAGTAATACACTGTCCCCTTCAGACATGTCTAAGGAGAAATTCGGAAATAACATACAAAACTATGCGCGAGTAAATACCATCCTAACTATTAACATCCAAAAAAAAAAAAAAAGAAAAAAAAATAACAATTATATATATCGCTACCAAGATTGTATTGAATTAACAAAACAAATAATAATAATTAACTGAGAGGTATTGGAAGAAAAAATACACCTATTTTGTTTATAACTTTTAGAATGTTTGTATGCTGTAGCTGCAATATTGAGTCTTTCCATCCACCTCCGGTTGCTTCATTCCGGAGATCCATGCAATTTATATATATATATTTGCATACCCCGGTAGCTAAAAGCTTAGTTACGGCTCTGGGCAAAACCAACGCCCTTGGCCAGTATACAATATTTTTCTCTATGCATTCTTTTCTGTTGAGCACTCCTGACACCGTTGAAACGGTGAGTCTCAGGTCGCCTGCGGATACATAAGTCCAATCATTGCGTCTGAACCTGGTGTGCAATCCCAAGGTAACTGCTCACTTTTAACACGATTTAAGACATTAATTCACGTTTTAAGTAATACAGTGTCCCCTTCAGACATGTTAAAGGAGAGATTCGGAAATAACATTCAAACCTATGCGCGAGTAAATACCATCCTAACTCCTAACATCCAAAAAAAAAGAAAAAAGAAAAAAAAATAACAATAATTAATATATATATATATATATATATATATATATATATATATATATATATATATATATATATATATATATATATATATATATATATATTTGCATGCCCCGGTAGCTAAAAGCTTAGTTACGGCTCTGGGCAAAACCAACGCCCTTGGCCAGTATACTACTATGCATTCGTATCTATGTGTATATGGTAGCTAGCGGTATACCGGCTCTTAAGGTAGCTTGTGTTGGAGCAGCAGGACAAGCTCGCCATCCCGCCCGCTGCTTTCCTGCTCACCAAAACACAACGCACCCAGGGGAGAGATACCATGGTAAATAGGTAACCTATACCATGGTCAATAGGTAACCTATTTACCATGGTATCCCTCCCCTGCGGCGGCTGCTCTTGATCTCCGTGAACGCACCCGCTGTCACATTGAAGCGCTTGAAAACACAGCACAACATTCCCTAATAACACTTGCAATGCATTATGACTTCAAAGGTATGACTTTAAGTCTATGACATTATTATTTATTGATTTTATTTTGTTTTATTTCTTTGATCACCAACTGCCACGACAACACACTCGTTTTTTTTTTTATGCAGTACTCCTGACGAACTTCACCCATTGCCCGCATCGTACCGGCTCTTAAGGTAGCTTGTGTTGGAGCAGCAGGACAAGCTCGCCATCCCGCCCGCTGCTTTCCTGCTCACCAAAACACAACGCACCCAGGGGAGAGATACCATGGTAAATAGGAAACCTATTTACCATGGTATCCCTCCCCTGCGGCGGCTGCTCTTCATCTCCGGCTGCTCTTGATCTCCGTGAACGCACCCGCTGTCACATTGAAGCGCTTGAAAACACAGCACAACATTCCCTAATAACACTTGCAATGCATTATGACTTCAAAGGTATGACTTTAAGTCTATGACATTATTATTTATTGATTTTATTTTGTTTTATTTCTTTTATCACCAACTGCCACGACAACAACTCGTTTTTTTTTTTTTTTATGCAGTACTCCTGACGAACTTCACCCATTGACCGCATCGTACCGGCTCTTAAGGTAGCTTGTGTTGGAGCAGCAGGACAAGCTCGCCATCCCGCCCGCTGCTTTCCTGCTCACCAAAACACAACGCACCCAGGGGAGAGATACCATGGTAAATAGGTAACCTATTTACCATGGTATCCCTCCCCTGCGGCGGCTGCTCTTGATCTCCGTGAACGCACCCGCTGTCACATTGAAGCGCTTGAAAACACAGCACAACATTCCCTAATAACACTTGCAATGCATTATGACTTCAAAGGTATGACTTTAAGTCTATGACATTATTATTTATTGATTTTATTTTGTTTTATTTCTTTGATCACCAACTGCCACGACAACACACTCGTTTTTTTTTTTATGCAGTACTCCTGACGAACTTCACCCATTGCCCGCATCGTACCGGCTCTTAAGGTAGCTTGTGTTGGAGCAGCAGGACAAGCTCGCCATCCCGCCCGCTGCTTTCCTGCTCACCAAAACACAACGCACCCAGGGGAGAGATACCATGGTAAATAGGAAACCTATTTACCATGGTATCCCTCCCCTGCGGCGGCTGCTCTTCATCTCCGGCTGCTCTTGATCTCCGTGAACGCACCCGCTGTCACATTGAAGCGCTTGAAAACACAGCACAACATTCCCTAATAACACTTGCAATGCATTATGACTTCAAAGGTATGACTTTAAGTCTATGACATTATTATTTATTGATTTTATTTTGTTTTATTTCTTTGATCATCAACTGCCACGACAACACACTCGTTTTTTTTTTTTATGCAGTACTCCTGACGAACTTCACCCATTGCCCGCATCGTACCGGCTCTTAAGGTAGCTTGTGTTGGAGCAGCAGGACAAGCTCGCCATCCCGCCCGCTGCTTTCCTGCTCACCAAAACACAACGCACCCAGGGGAGAGATACCATGGTAAATAGGTAACCTATACCATGGTCAATAGGTAACCTATTTACCATGGTATCCCTCCCCTGCGGCGGCTGCTCTTGATCTCCGTGAACGCACCCGCTGTCACATTGAAGCGCTTGAAAACACAGCACAACATTCCCTAATAACACTTGCAATGCATTATGACTTCAAAGGTATGACTTTAAGTCTATGACATTATTATTTATTGATTTTATTTTGTTTTATTTCTTTGATCATCAACTGCCACGACAACACACTCGTTGTTTTTTTTTTATGCAGTACTCCTGACGAACTTCACCCATTGCCCGCATCGTACCGGCTCTTAAGGTAGCTTGTGTTGGAGCAGCAGGACAAGCTCGCCATCCCGCCCGCTGCTTTCCTGCTCACCAAAACACAACGCACCCAGGGGAGAGATACCATGGTAAATAGGTAACCTATACCATGGTCAATAGGTAACCTATTTACTATGGTATCCCTCCCCTGCGGCGGCTGCTCTTGATCTCCGTGAACGCACCCGCTGTCACATTGAAGCGCTTGAAAACACAGCACAACATTCCCTAATAACACTTGCAATGCATTATGACTTCAAAGGTATGACTTTAAGTCTATGACATTATTATTTATTGATTTTATTTTGTTTTATTTCTTTGATCACCAACTGCCACGACAACACACTCGTTTTTTTTTTTATGCAGTACTCCTGACGAACTTCACCCATTGCCCGCATCGTACCGGCTCTTAAGGTAGCTTGTGTTGGAGCAGCAGGACAAGCTCGCCATCCCGCCCGCTGCTTTCCTGCTCACCAAAACACAACGCACCCAGGGGAGAGATACCATGGTAAATAGGAAACCTATTTACCATGGTATCCCTCCCCTGCGGCGGCTGCTCTTCATCTCCGGCTGCTCTTGATCTCCGTGAACGCACCCGCTGTCACATTGAAGCGCTTGAAAACACAGCACAACATTCCCTAATAACACTTGCAATGCATTATGACTTCAAAGGTATGACTTTAAGTCTATGACATTATTATTTATTGATTTTATTTTGTTTTATTTCTTTGATCATCAACTGCCACGACAACACACTCGTTTTTTTTTTTTTTATGCAGTACTCCTGACGAACTTCACCCATTGCCCGCATCGTACCGGCTCTTAAGGTAGCTTGTGTTGGAGCAGCAGGACAAGCTCGCCATCCCGCCCGCTGCTTTCCTGCTCACCAAAACACAACGCACCCAGGGGAGAGATACCATGGTAAATAGGTAACCTATTTACCATGGTATCCCTCCCCTGCGGCGGCTGCTCTTGATCTCCGTGAACGCACCCGCTGTCACATTGAAGCGCTTGAAAACACAGCACAACATTCCCTAATAACACTTGCAATGCATTATGACTTCAAAGGTATGACTTTAAGTCTATGACATTATTATTTATTGATTTTATTTTGCTCGCCATCCCGCCCGCTGCTTTCCTGCTCACCAAAACACAACGCACCCAGGGGAGAGATACCATGGTAAATAGGAAACCTATTTACCATGGTATCCCTCCCCTGCGGCGGCTGCTCTTCATCTCCGGCTGCTCTTGATCTCCGTGAACGCACCCGCTGTCACATTGAAGCGCTTGAAAACACAGCACAACATTCCCTAATAACACTTGCAATGCATTATGACTTCAAAGGTATGACTTTAAGTCTATGACATTATTATTTATTGATTTTATTTTGTTTTATTTCTTTGATCACCAACTGCCACGACAACACACTCGTTTTTTTTTTTATGCAGTACTCCTGACGAACTTCACCCATTGCCCGCATCGTACCGGCTCTTAAGGTAGCTTGTGTTGGAGCAGCAGGACAAGCTCGCCATCCCGCCCGCTGCTTTCCTGCTCACCAAAACACAACGCACCCAGGGGAGAGATACCATGGTAAATAGGAAACCTATTTACCATGGTATCCCTCCCCTGCGGCGGCTGCTCTTCATCTCCGGCTGCTCTTGATCTCCGTGAACGCACCCGCTGTCACATTGAAGCGCTTGAAAACACAGCACAACATTCCCTAATAACACTTGCAATGCATTATGACTTCAAAGGTATGACTTTAAGTCTATGACATTATTATTTATTGATTTTATTTTGTTTTATTTCTTTGATCATCAACTGCCACGACAACACACTCGTTTTTTTTTTTTTATGCAGTACTCCTGACGAACTTCACCCATTGCCCGCATCGTACCGGCTCTTAAGGTAGCTTGTGTTGGAGCAGCAGGACAAGCTCGCCATCCCGCCCGCTGCTTTCCTGCTCACCAAAACACAACGCACCCAGGGGAGAGATACCATGGTAAATAGGTAACCTATACCATGTTCAATAGGTAACCTATTTACCATGGTATCCCTCCCCTGCGGCGGCTGCTCTTGATCTCCGTGAACGCACCCGCTGTCACATTGAAGCGCTTGAAAACACAGCACAACATTCCCTAATAACACTTGCAATGCTTATGACTTCAAAGGTATGACTTTAAGTCTATGACATTATTATTTATTGATTTTATTTTGTTTTATTTCTTTGATCACCAACTGCCACGACAACACACTCGTTTTTTTTTTTATGCAGTACTCCTGACGAACTTCACCCATTGCCCGCATCGTACCGGCTCTTAAGGTAGCTTGTGTTGGAGCAGCAGGACAAGCTCGCCATCCCGCCCGCTGCTTTCCTGCTCACCAAAACACAACGCACCCAGGGGAGAGATACCATGGTAAATAGGAAACCTATTTACCATGGTATCCCTCCCCTGCGGCGGCTGCTCTTCATCTCCGGCTGCTCTTGATCTCCGTGAACGCACCCGCTGTCACATTGAAGCGCTTGAAAACACAGCACAACATTCCCTAATAACACTTGCAATGCATTATGACTTCAAAGGTATGACTTTAAGTCTATGACATTATTATTTATTGATTTTATTTTGTTTTATTTCTTTGATCATCAACTGCCACGACAACACACTCGTTTTTTTTTTTTTTATGCAGTACTCCTGACGAACTTCACCCATTGCCCGCATCGTACCGGCTCTTAAGGTAGCTTGTGTTGGAGCAGCAGGACAAGCTCGCCATCCCGCCCGCTGCTTTCCTGCTCACCAAAACACAACGCACCCAGGGGAGAGATACCATGGTAAATAGGTAACCTATTTACCATGGTATCCCTCCCCTGCGGCGGCTGCTCTTGATCTCCGTGAACGCACCCGCTGTCACATTGAAGCGCTTGAAAACACAGCACAACATTCCCTAATAACACTTGCAATGCATTATGACTTCAAAGGTATGACTTTAAGTCTATGACATTATTATTTATTGATTTTATTTTGTTTTATTTCTTTGATCACCAACTGCCACGACAACACACTCGTTTTTTTTTTTATGCAGTACTCCTGACGAACTTCACCCATTGCCCGCATCGTACCGGCTCTTAAGGTAGCTTGTGTTGGAGCAGCAGGACAAGCTCGCCATCCCGCCCGCTGCTTTCCTGCTCACCAAAACACAACGCACCCAGGGGAGAGATACCATGGTAAATAGGAAACCTATTTACCATGGTATCCCTCCCCTGCGGCGGCTGCTCTTCATCTCCGGCTGCTCTTGATCTCCGTGAACGCACCCGCTGTCACATTGAAGCGCTTGAAAACACAGCACAACATTCCCTAATAACACTTGCAATGCATTATGACTTCAAAGGTATGACTTTAAGTCTATGACATTATTATTTATTGATTTTATTTTGTTTTATTTCTTTGATCATCAACTGCCACGACAACACACTCGTTTTTTTTTTTTTTATGCAGTACTCCTGACGAACTTCACCCATTGCCCGCATCGTACCGGCTCTTAAGGTAGCTTGTGTTGGAGCAGCAGGACAAGCTCGCCATCCCGCCCGCTGCTTTCCTGCTCACCAAAACACAACGCACCCAGGGGAGAGATACCATGGTAAATAGGAAACCTATTTACCATGGTATCCCTCCCCTGCGGCGGCTGCTCTTCATCTCCGGCTGCTCTTGATCTCCGTGAACGCACCCGCTGTCACATTGAAGCGCTTGAAAACACAGCACAACATTCCCTAATAACACTTGCAATGCATTATGACTTCAAAGGTATGACTTTAAGTCTATGACATTATTATTTATTGATTTTATTTTGTTTTATTTCTTTGATCATCAACTGCCACGACAACACACTCGTTTTTTTTTTTTATGCAGTACTCCTGACGAACTTCACCCATTGCCCGCATCGTACCGGCTCTTAAGGTAGCTTGTGTTGGAGCAGCAGGACAAGCTCGCCATCCCGCCCGCTGCTTTCCTGCTCACCAAAACACAACGCACCCAGGGGAGAGATACCATGGTAAATAGGTAACCTATACCATGGTCAATAGGTAACCTATTTACCATGGTATCCCTCCCCTGCGGCGGCTGCTCTTGATCTCCGTGAACGCACCCGCTGTCACATTGAAGCGCTTGAAAACACAGCACAACATTCCCTAATAAAACTTGCAATGCATTATGACTTCAAAGGTATGACTTTAAGTCTATGACATTATTATTTATTGATTTTATTTTGTTTTATTTCTTTGATCACCAACTGCCACGACAACACACTCGTTTTTTTTTTTATGCAGTACTCCTGACGAACTTCACCCATTGCCCGCATCGTACCGGCTCTTAAGGTAGCTTGTGTTGGAGCAGCAGGACAAGCTCGCCATCCCGCCCGCTGCTTTCCTGCTCACCAAAACACAACGCACCCAGGGGAGAGATACCATGGTAAATAGGAAACCTATTTACCATGGTATCCCTCCCCTGCGGCGGCTGCTCTTCATCTCCGGCTGCTCTTGATCTCCGTGAACGCACCCGCTGTCACATTGAAGCGCTTGAAAACACAGCACAACATTCCCTAATAACACTTGCAATGCATTATGACTTCAAAGGTATGACTTTAAGTCTATGACATTATTATTTATTGATTTTATTTTGTTTTATTTCTTTGATCATCAACTGCCACGACAACACACTCGTTTTTTTTTTTTTTATGCAGTACTCCTGACGAACTTCACCCATTGCCCGCATCGTACCGGCTCTTAAGGTAGCTTGTGTTGGAGCAGCAGGACAAGCTCGCCATCCCGCCCGCTGCTTTCCTGCTCACCAAAACACAACGCACCCAGGGGAGAGATACCATGGTAAATAGGTAACCTATTTACCATGGTATCCCTCCCCTGCGGCGGCTGCTCTTGATCTCCGTGAACGCACCCGCTGTCACATTGAAGCGCTTGAAAACACAGCACAACATTCCCTAATAACACTTGCAATGCATTATGACTTCAAAGGTATGACTTTAAGTCTATGACATTATTATTTATTGATTTTATTTTGTTTTATTTCTTTGATCACCAACTGCCACGACAACACACTCGTTTTTTTTTTTATGCAGTACTCCTGACGAACTTCACCCATTGCCCGCATCGTACCGGCTCTTAAGGTAGCTTGTGTTGGAGCAGCAGGACAAGCTCGCCATCCCGCCCGCTGCTTTCCTGCTCACCAAAACACAACGCACCCAGGGGAGAGATACCATGGTAAATAGGAAACCTATTTACCATGGTATCCCTCCCCTGCGGCGGCTGCTCTTCATCTCCGGCTGCTCTTGATCTCCCTCCCCTGCGGCGGCTGCTCTTGATCTCCGTGAACGCACCCGCTGTCACATTGAAGCGCTTGAAAACACAGCACAACATTCCCTAATAACACTTGCAATGCATTATGACTTCAAAGGTATGACTTTAAGTCTATGACATTATTATTTATTGATTTTATTTTGTTTTATTTCTTTGATCACCAACTGCCACGACAACACACTCGTTTTTTTTTTTATGCAGTACTCCTGACGAACTTCACCCATTGACCGCATCGTACCGGCTCTTAAGGTAGCTTGTGTTGGAGCAGCAGGACAAGCTCGCCATCCCGCCCGCTGCTTTCCTGCTCACCAAAACACAACGCACCCAGGGGAGAGATACCATGGTAAATAGGAAACCTATTTACCATGGTATCCCTCCCCTGCGGCGGCTGCTCTTCATCTCCGGCTGCTCTTGATCTCCGTGAACGCACCCGCTGTCACATTGAAGCGCTTGAAAACACAGCACAACATTCCCTAATAACACTTGCAATGCATTATGACTTCAAAGGTATGACTTTAAGTCTATGACATTATTATTTATTGATTTTATTTTGTTTTATTTCTTTGATCATCAACTGCCACGACAACACACTCGTTTTTTTTTTTTTTATGCAGTACTCCTGACGAACTTCACCCATTGCCCGCATCGTACCGGCTCTTAAGGTAGCTTGTGTTGGAGCAGCAGGACAAGCTCGCCATCCCGCCCGCTGCTTTCCTGCTCACCAAAACACAACGCACCCAGGGGAGAGATACCATGGTAAATAGGAAACCTATTTACCATGGTATCCCTCCCCTGCGGCGGCTGCTCTTCATCTCCGGCTGCTCTTGATCTCCGTGAACGCACCCGCTGTCACATTGAAGCGCTTGAAAACACAGCACAACATTCCCTAATAACACTTGCAATGCATTATGACTTCAAAGGTATGACTTTAAGTCTATGACATTATTATTTATTGATTTTATTTTGTTTTATTTCTTTGATCATCAACTGCCACGACAACACACTCGTTTTTTTTTTTTATGCAGTACTCCTGACGAACTTCACCCATTGCCCGCATCGTACCGGCTCTTAAGGTAGCTTGTGTTGGAGCAGCAGGACAAGCTCGCCATCCCGCCCGCTGCTTTCCTGCTCACCAAAACACAACGCACCCAGGGGAGAGATACCATGGTAAATAGGTAACCTATACCATGGTCAATAGGTAACCTATTTACCATGGTATCCCTCCCCTGCGGCGGCTGCTCTTGATCTCCGTGAACGCACCCGCTGTCACATTGAAGCGCTTGAAAACACAGCACAACATTCCCTAATAACACTTGCAATGCATTATGACTTCAAAGGTATGACTTTAAGTCTATGACATTATTATTTATTGATTTTATTTTGTTTTATTTCTTTGATCACCAACTGCCACGACAACACACTCGTTTTTTTTTTTTATGCAGTACTCCTGACGAACTTCACCCATTGCCCGCATCGTACCGGCTCTTAAGGTAGCTTGTGTTGGAGCAGCAGGACAAGCTCGCCATCCCGCCCGCTGCTTTCCTGCTCACCAAAACACAACGCACCCAGGGGAGAGATACCATGGTAAATAGGAAACCTATTTACCATGGTATCCCTCCCCTGCGGCGGCTGCTCTTCATCTCCGGCTGCTCTTGATCTCCGTGAACGCACCCGCTGTCACATTGAAGCGCTTGAAAACACAGCACAACATTCCCTAATAACACTTGCAATGCATTATGACTTCAAAGGTATGACTTTAAGTCTATGACATTATTATTTATTGATTTTATTTTGTTTTATTTCTTTGCTCACCAACTGCCACGACAACAACTCGTTTTTTTTTTTTTTTATGCAGTACTCCTGACGAACTTCACCCATTGACCGCATCGTACCGGCTCTTAAGGTAGCTTGTGTTGGAGCAGCAGGACAAGCTCGCCATCCCGCCCGCTGCTTTCCTGCTCACCAAAACACAACGCACCCAGGGGAGAGATACCATGGTAAATAGGAAACCTATTTACCATGGTATCCCTCCCCTGCGGCGGCTGCTCTTCATCTCCGGCTGCTCTTGATCTCCGTGAACGCACCCGCTGTCACATTGAAGCGCTTGAAAACACAGCACAACATTCCCTAATAACACTTGCAATGCATTATGACTTCAAAGGTATGACTTTAAGTCTATGACATTATTATTTATTGATTTTATTTTGTTTTATTTCTTTGATCACCAACTGCCACGACAACACACTCGTTTTTTTTTTTATGCAGTACTCCTGACGAACTTCACCCATTGCCCGCATCGTACCGGCTCTTAAGGTAGCTTGTGTTGGAGCAGCAGGACAAGCTCGCCATCCCGCCCGCTGCTTTCCTGCTCACCAAAACACAACGCACCCAGGGGAGAGATACCATGGTAAATAGGAAACCTATTTACCATGGTATCCCTCCCCTGCGGCGGCTGCTCTTCATCTCCGGCTGCTCTTGATCTCCGTGAACGCACCCGCTGTCACATTGAAGCGCTTGAAAACACAGCACAACATTCCCTAATAACACTTGCAATGCATTATGACTTCAAAGGTATGACTTTAAGTCTATGACATTATTATTTATTGATTTTATTTTGTTTTATTTCTTTGCTCACCAACTGCCACGACAACAACTCGTTTTTTTTTTTTTTTATGCAGTACTCCTGACGAACTTCACCCATTGACCGCATCGTACCGGCTCTTAAGGTAGCTTGTGTTGGAGCAGCAGGACAAGCTCGCCATCCCGCCCGCTGCTTTCCTGCTCACCAAAACACAACGCACCCAGGGGAGAGATACCATGGTAAATAGGAAACCTATTTACCATGGTATCCCTCCCCTGCGGCGGCTGCTCTTCATCTCCGGCTGCTCTTGATCTCCGTGAACGCACCCGCTGTCACATTGAAGCGCTTGAAAACACAGCACAACATTCCCTAATAACACTTGCAATGCATTATGACTTCAAAGGTATGACTTTAAGTCTATGACATTATTATTTATTGATTTTATTTTGTTTTATTTCTTTGATCACCAACTGCCACGACAACACACTCGTTTTTTTTTTTATGCAGTACTCCTGACGAACTTCACCCATTGCCCGCATCGTACCGGCTCTTAAGGTAGCTTGTGTTGGAGCAGCAGGACAAGCTCGCCATCCCGCCCGCTGCTTTCCTGCTCACCAAAACACAACGCACCCAGGGGAGAGATACCATGGTAAATAGGAAACCTATTTACCATGGTATCCCTCCCCTGCGGCGGCTGCTCTTCATCTCCGGCTGCTCTTGATCTCCGTGAACGCACCCGCTGTCACATTGAAGCGCTTGAAAACACAGCACAACATTCCCTAATAACACTTGCAATGCATTATGACTTCAAAGGTATGACTTTAAGTCTATGACATTATTATTTATTGATTTTATTTTGTTTTATTTCTTTGATCATCAACTGCCACGACAACACACTCGTTTTTTTTTTTTTTATGCAGTACTCCTGACGAACTTCACCCATTGCCCGCATCGTACCGGCTCTTAAGGTAGCTTGTGTTGGAGCAGCAGGACAAGCTCGCCATCCCGCCCGCTGCTTTCCTGCTCACCAAAACACAACGCACCCAGGGGAGAGATACCATGGTAAATAGGTAACCTATACCATGGTCAATAGGTAACCTATTTACCATGGTATCCCTCCCCTGCGGCGGCTGCTCTTGATCTCCGTGAACGCACCCGCTGTCACATTGAAGCGCTTGAAAACACAGCACAACATTCCCTAATAACACTTGCAATGCATTATGACTTCAAAGGTATGACTTTAAGTCTATGACATTATTATTTATTGATTTTATTTTGTTTTATTTCTTTGATCACCAACTGCCACGACAACACACTCGTTTTTTTCTTTTATGCAGTACTCCTGACGAACTTCACCCATTGACCGCATCGTACCGGCTCTTAAGGTAGCTTGTGTTGTAGCAGCAGGACAAGCTCGCCATCCCGCCCGCTGCTTTCCTGCTCACCAAAACACAACGCACCCAGGGGAGAGATACCATGGTAAATAGGAAACCTATTTACCATGGTATCCCTCCCCTGCGGCGGCTGCTCTTCATCTCCGGCTGCTCTTGATCTCCGTGAACGCACCCGCTGTCACATTGAAGCGCTTGAAAACACAGCACAACATTCCCTAATAACACTTGCAATGCATTATGACTTCAAAGGTATGACTTTAAGTCTATGACATTATTATTTATTGATTTTATTTTGTTTTATTTCTTTGATCACCAACTGCCACGACAACACACTCGTTTTTTTTTTATGCAGTACTCCTGACGAACTTCACCCATTGACCGCATCGTACCGGCTCTTAAGGTAGCTTGTGTTGGAGCAGCAGGACAAGCTCGCCATCCCGCCCGCTGCTTTCCTGCTCACCAAAACACAACGCACCCAGGGGAGAGATACCATGGTAAATAGGTAACCTATTTACCATGGTATCCCTCCCCTGCGGCGGCTGCTCTTGATCTCCGTGAACGCACCCGCTGTCACATTGAAGCGCTTGAAAACACAGCACAACATTCCCTAATAACACTTGCAATGCATTATGACTTCAAAGGTATGACTTTAAGTCTATGACATTATTATTTATTGATTTTATTTTGTTTTATTTCTTTGATCATCAACTGCCACGACAACACACTCGTTTTTTTTTTTTTTATGCAGTACTCCTGACGAACTTCACCCATTGCCCGCATCGTACCGGCTCTTAAGGTAGCTTGTGTTGGAGCAGCGGGACAAGCTCGCCATCCCGCCCGCTGCTTTCCTGCTCACCAAAACACAACGCACCCAGGGGAGAGATACCATGGTAAATAGGTAACCTATTTACCATGGTATCCCTCCCCTGCGGCGGCTGCTCTTGATCTCCGGCTGCTCTTGATCTCCGTGAACGCACCCGCTGTCACATTGAAGCGCTTGAAAACACAGCACAACATTCCCTAATAACACTTTCAATGCATTATGACTTCAAAGGTATGACCTTAAGTCTATGACATTATTATTTATTGATTTTATTTTGTTTTATTTCTTTGATCACCAACTGCCACGACAACACACTCGTTTTTTTATGCAGTACACTCTTAGAAAAAAGGGTACAATATAGAACCCTAAAAGGTTCTATCTGCTGGTATAGATTTGGAACCATTTTGAAGTGCTATATGGAACCTTTTAAAATGGTTCTTTGGAAGAACCCTGCATTAGAGGTTTAATAAAGAACCACCATGGTTATTATATTAATGGTATAATACAGAACCATATTGGTTCCTCTGAAGAACCTTCTATTGAGGTTTAATATAGAACCATAAGAGTTACACTATTGAACCTTACAATTAACATTCTATGGAGGGTTGTTTGGTTCATCTGAGAAAAAACAAATGTATACCGTTAAGAGCTCTTCACATCCTTTAGAATCCCCCAACCTCAGAAGTGTAAGTGCTTTGATAAATCACTCAATTCAGGATGCCAACATTTTATTTATTAAACATTTATATAACAATTTATTGTTTTTACAGGTTAAACCATTAGAGTAGTTTCAGGTTTAGTTATATACAGTTTTACACCGTTTTATTCAACCTGTGTGTTTTTAATAATTAAACCATATTATTTACACAGTGAAAAAAAGGGTCTCGCAGCAAACTGGAAAATAAATCTATGCATCCCACAGATTTTCCTGAAACTTACACAAAATACATTTTCAAGAACATGTAATAGACCTTGAAAAAGCTGAGATAAAATGTATATTGAAACTGATGAACGTGGGTTTCTTTTTTCTTATTCATTTTTTGGTGGCACAAATTAGAAGAGCTACAGTACAGTATTTAGATCAGAGCTTATTATGAGTTTATGATATCTATAAATTAAGACTGAATGTTTATTAGTTTTTTGAGATCAAAACTTCTATTAAAAACAATTTACATTTGTTATAAACAATTAATTTTCTAATCAGCCATTTACATTTAAAATAAATACTTTTTTTTATATGTACAATTACATTTTTATATCAAATATTCTGTTTTTGTAATCAAATTAAATAGTTGACACAATAAATTCATTTAATTTCAGATTAAATGTTAAAATGGCATTCCATCAGATCAATATAATTATTCCCCAAGTAAAAGTGCAGTTATTTGACTGTACATCTTTAACACTGGCAAAGGTACTTTGTCAGAGATACTCAGCTTCATGAAGTACCTTTCCATGAAAGTCAGACAATTTTTTAGAGCTTTAGGATACTCAATGCCCAAGGAAAAATAAAGAGAAAAAATACATTCAACAGCAAGGGTGATATCCATTCCTGGATAATCACTGAGTATCTCAATTCCATCAACACAAACAGAGATGTCATCTGCTGCCAATGGGCTTGTTGTTCCCTTGAAAACGAAAGTTGGCGTAGGTGATGGTGGTACCTGTATAGATTTTAAAATAATAATTAATAACTTTATTCAACAATAAATTATGTGAAATTGTACTTCAGCAGCATCTCACCATACCTACAAGCAGTGGCGGCTCGTGTGGTGGGGCTGCGGCTACTTTAAAGGGATTTCGTAATATTCCTCCCTTTAAAAACATTTTAACTGTCGGATCTCACTTAAAACAGCGAGGAACGTCTTAAACTCCTGTTAATTGCCTACAAGTCTCCCTCATAATTCATTAAGTACACATTTATGGCAAGCCAAATTAAGAGATACCTTTAAATATTTAACAGATATCTTTAAATATTTCAAAATATCCTTAAATCAGTTGAATATATCTTAAAATATTTTGAAATAATTAGAGATATCTTAACATATTTTAAGATATCTCAAAATGGTTTACAGATATCAGGAATTAATTTGGAGATATCTCAAACTCATTTTGAGATATCTCTAAATGATAATTTGACTTTGTATTTAACATTGAAAACATCAATTCAGTTAAGCTACATTTAAAAAGTAGAGCTCAATTAACTTACTTGGTCAACAACAAACAGATTTTCCCTCTCTCGAAACAAAGCTGGCAACAGCAACAATGCAGCATTCATTCTCAGTCCTACAAATAGGGTATCAGATCATATACAAAGTACAAAGCAAACGGAAGAATGTTGAGCAACCCTGGTCTGAGAGGTACAGGATCTTTGGCTTTGCATTCCACCAGTGCTCTCAGTTACATTCATGAATTCATTATTTGCTAAACTGCACAGATAAAGAATAGTTTAAATGATTTAAAGGTACCTAAAAAAAAACACACACACGACTGTAGCTCTCCAGGACCAGGACTGACCACCACTGATACAAACGTTATTGTGGATTGGAGCAAAAAAATGTTAAGAACAGTATCAACAAAGTTTCTAAAAATCTGTTCATGCAGGTTTTTCACATTGGTTTTTATGCCCCTGTGAGAGTTAAATACCAGCTATCTTCCCCATGAAATATTATGCTCCAAGTGTATGAAATGAAGTTGCATCATTTTCTGTTTAATAGTTATTTATAGATCCTATTCTGAGATAGGTCAAAACAATTTGATGTACAATAAATATTTCTTATACATTACCATTTCCCTGTGTCTTATCTGAAGCATCTTCAATGTAGGACATCACAGTAGTTAGAAGATGCCCACTAGAAAGTCTAAAAATAGCATCTACCATTCTGGATAGGCCACTCATTAGGTTCCGTTCCAAGTTTACTCCAAAACGTAGTTCTACTTCGTGCAACAGCTAAAATACAGATGCTAAAGTTATTATTATATTTATTTATTTATCATATGCCTTTATCCAAGGCGATATACACAGCTGTAAAAAAGAGTTGAATACTTACAAATAATGTAGTAGTTAAAAAAATCAATAAATAAAACAAAATCAAACTAAACTGAATGCGAGCAGAAAGAAGTTGCATGGGAAAAACCAGGAGCAGTGGAGTTTTGTAAAAGCTGGAGCAGGTGGATTGCTGATGCAGAAAGGTCACCTAGGAGGACTAATTAAAGTGATTATACATGCTTATAACTAAAAATATTAATTTCTGATCAATCACCATAGTAGAATAAAAACTAGTACCTACCAGTTTAGGATGCTTTAGGAATGGAAACAGACCAAGGACTTCTTCAGTGGACTTCTTCTCCATCATTCTTTCCCGAGTGTGTACAGTTCTATTCATGCTGTCACATATGGCTTCAATGTTCGGCCTCAATTTCGTTATTTCTTTTCTTATGGAGTCCAAGTGTTTGGCAATACTATGCTCGTCTTCTCCTGGGAACTCCTCACTTTGCATCTGCAATATGTATCATAACGTTAAGTAATTCAATACTTATGATCAGGCATTTACTGCATGTATTCTCTGTGCTTTTCTTTACTCTGGAAAAATGCTAAAGATCAAGTACTCTCCATGAAAGCCAATTAGCTAATAAACTACACAATCGCATGTATGTACATATATAAAGTATGTAATTCTATTTCAATCTATTTCTGTCAATGCAGATCCAAGAGTTAGGCTTACAGATTCTCTTCTCTTTTTCATGAGCGGTTGCTGTTGCTCTGGTGCACGCTTCCTTCCTCGACCCACAGCACCAAACTTTTTTTCATGTCTTCTACAGTCTCCACTGAAATAAGTGTCTTTCTCTCTTTTTTGAATTTATTTCTCAGTATTTCAAGTAGAGTAGCCTGAAACAATGATAGAAAGTTAAACCTATGTCCATTATCTGGCTATAAAAAATACATATCAACTAGTAAAAATATATTTAACGCTGCATAATTTTGACAAATTAATGTTTATTCGACTATTTCTTTTATGAATATAACTACCAAATGTATACTCACATATCCAGTTTGGCTGTCATCCCTTAGAAATCTGTACTTACAGCACAAAGTACTTAGCACAGTACTGTACATTATGTGGTCTGGATACCTAAATATACAGATTAGAAAATAATATAGGCATATGAATTGTAAGTGAATTGTAAGAAAAATATATATTTGAGAAATAATGTCATGAAATACAGTTGCATTTTACAATTGCTTTAATTTACAAAAAAAACATGCTGAAAAGCATTATCAAAATGAATTTAATAAAACTTTTTCTCTTGAATAAAATATTGCTGTTATGATAGATTTAAAAAAAAATAGTAATCATTTTAAAAATGAATATGCTATTTTATGTTATGTAATTATTCTAAAATTGGTTGCCTATGTATCTAAAACAAACACCGAAATCTCAGTTCTTACAGCGTATATTTGCTGAGGTCATCAAACAGAGTCTGTATTAGAGCTGCACGAAGGGCAGATTTGTCTTTTGATTTGAAACCAATGTCCTTTCTATCAAGGGCCATCTGTACAACTGGAGGAAATATAGGCAATGTATAACATGCGGTCCAAACATGAACACTTGTTGAGGTTTGTGGCACTTCTCTGCATTCTACTGGTAGCACCTTCTCTGAAAAAATATGCTCATTTGCTTTTGTTCTATGAAAATACAAAAAACAACAAATAAAACAATATTTCATAATTTTAATCACCTGAAAATATCTAAAGACTTGATATTTAAACAGAGCCTTATAATATAACAGCCATATTAATTTTCTACACAGAAGTTTAAAACCATACATTCCCAGGCCTCATTTTCAGGAATTAAACTAGTGAAAATACCTCTCTCTCTCTCTCTCTCTCTCTCTCTCTCTCTCTCTCTCTCTCTCTCTCTCTCTCTCTCTCTCTCTCTCTGTGTTTCCATAAAGTATGTACTCCCATAATATACATCTTTCTTACAATACAACATTACAATACAAAAAGCGTACTGGTAGTAGTAATTTATACTTTTCAAAGTGATTCCTGTATAGTATGTGGTATTTAAATGTAAATACTAAAACACAACAATAGACTAACATAATGTATAATATATTTGTCATTACATACATTTTAAGGTTCTCGAGAGCCTTTAAAAATTTGACTTGGTCCTTCATAGTTCGGAAGATCTTTCCAATCATATGTTCTGTCAGACCTAAAAGAGTCTCACCATCTATTTCTTCACCTAATGAACAAAAAAACATAACATTAATCAGAAAAATAAGCACCAATGTTAACCTGCCATTGTAATTAATATCACAGTTTTAAATGCAAGCAGTACCTTATACACAGTATGATGAGGTGCAATATATAAACATCCATCACTGTCTTCATAAGCATCTAGTGCATGGTAGTCAACTTCATTGCCAGGTGTTAATGTACACCACTCATGCAAAGCCTCTATTTTGAAGGCATGAAGGTGAGAATTAAATTCCAGAGCAAAATACAGTTTCCCACACAAAATCCATGTACACCTAAACTGAATGATATGCAAGATTTTGAAAAAAATGGGTAAATCCTCATGGACTACATCGACAATGAAGTAATCCTTGACTTCGTATTTCACGTGATCCACAGTTAGTTTCTTTACTTTCAGTATGGTTTCATCAGCTTCAAGTTCACTGGCTTGAATATTGCATTTTTCTAGAATAATGTCTTTCAAAGATGTAGATGATAGCTGAACAACACAAGACCCTTCTTGCTCATATGACTGATGCAAAGCATCTGCACAACAAAAATCCCAACACTGTCTTTGTTGATGTCTTTTTGCTAAAGTAAAGCAGATGTTCCGGAAGTTGCACACATTTCTTCCAAGCCGCTTAAAGTACTGGTGCTTTCCTTCAAAACGTAAGCACCAAAGTGATCAAAGTGGTCCAAATTCAGCTAGCAATCTGGGGTAGTGTACCAAGTAATGCAATTTTGGTATAAAATTACCAGGATACAGTCTATTAAATTCGCTGAGAAATTCTCCAATTAAAATCTGCAAATGTGAAAGTGACGACTTTTTCACAACAGGAGACATTACAAAGTCTACTATTTCACGAAACAGAAGGTAGTGCTGCCAGTGTTCATCTTCTGTTGGGACAAAATGGCCAATTAGAAATGGAAGAAATTTAAGAACCGTTAAACCTTAACGAAAGAATAAGTGTGAATGAGTACAATGACACACTAACATATTGTTTTAAATTTTTTCTAAGAGTGTATACAATATTTTTCTCTATGCATTCTTTTCTGTTGAGCACTCCTGACACTGTTGAAACGGTGAGTCTCAGGTCGCCTGCGGATACATAAGTCCAATCATTGCGTCTGAACCTGGTGTGTAATCCCAAGGTAACTGCTCACTTTTAACACGATTTAAGACGTTAATTCACGTTTTAAGTAATACAGTGTCCCCTTCAGACATGTTAAAGGAGAGATTCGGAAATAACATTCAAAACTATGCGCGAGTAAATACCATCCTAACTCCTAACATCCAAAAAAAAAAAAAGAAAAAAGAAAAAAAATAACAATAATTTATATATATATATATATATATATATATATATATATATATATATATATATATATATATATAATTGCATGCCCCGGTAGCTCCGATATGGAGTCTTGCGTGCCCCGCTAGCTACGATATGGAGTCTTTCCATCCATCTCCGGTTGCTTCATCCCGGAGGTGCATGCAAGATATATATATATATATATATTTGCATGCCCCGGTAGCTAAAAGCTTAGTTACGACTCTGGGCAAAACCAACGCCCTTGGCCAGTATACAATATTTTTCTCTATGCATTCTTTTCTGTTGAGCACTCCTGACACCGTTGAAAGGGTGAGTCTCAGGTCGCCTGCGGATACATAAGTCCAATCATTGCGTCTGAACCTGGTGTGTAATTCCAAGGTAACTGCTCATTTTTAACACGTTTTAATACGTTAATTCACGTTTTAAGTGAAACGTTTATATATATTTGCATGCCCCGGTAGCTAAAAGCTTAGTTACGGCTCTGGGCAAAACCAACGCCCTTGGCCAGTATACAATATTTTTCTCTAGCAATTTTTTCTGTTGAGCACTCCTGACACCGTTGAAACGGTGAGTCTCAGGTCGCCTGCAGATACATAAGTCCAATCATTGCGTCTGAACCTGGTGTGTAATTCCAAGGTAACTGCTCACTTTTAACACGATTTAAGACGTTAATTCACGTTTTAAGTAAAACGTTTATATATATTTGCATGCCCCGGTAGCTAAAAGCTTAGTTACGGCTCTGGGCAAAACCAACGCCCTTGGCCAGTATACTACTATGCATTCGTATCTAGCGGTATATGGTAGCTAGCGGTATACCGGCTCTTAAGGTAGCTTGTGTTGGAGCAGCAGGACAAGCTCGCCATCCCGCCCGCTGCTTTCCTGCTCACCAAAACACAACGCACCCAGGGGAGAGATACCATGGTAAATAGGTAACCTATTTACCATGGTATCCCTCCCCTGCGGCGGCTGCTCTTGATCTCCGGCTGCTCTTGATCTCCGTGAACGCACCCGCTGTCACATTGAAGCGCTTGAAAACACAGCACAACATTCCCTAATAACACTTGCAATGCATTAAGACTTCAAAGGTATGACTTTAAGTCTATGACATTATTATTTATTGATTTTATTTTGTTTTATTTCTTTGATCACCAACTGCCACGACAACACACTCGTTTTTTTTATGCAGTACTCCTGACGAACTTCACCCATTGCCCGCATCGTACCGGCTCTTAAGGTAGCTTGTGTTGGAGCAGCAGGACAAGCTCGCCATCCCGCCCGCTGCTTTCCTGCTCACCAAAACACAACGCACCCAGGGGAGAGATACCATGGTAAATAGGTAACCTATTTACCATGGTATCCCTCCCCTGCGGCGGCTGCTCTTGATCTCCGGCTGCTCTTGATCTCCGTGAACGCACCCGCTGTCACATTGAAGCGCTTGAAAACACAGCACAACATTCCCTAATAACACTTGCAATGCATTATGACTTCAAAGGTATGACTTTAAGTCTATGACATTATTATTTATTGATTTTATTTTGTTTTATTTCTTTGATCACCAACTGCCACGACAACACACTCGTTTTTTTTTTATGCAGTACTCCTGACGAACTTCACCCATTGACCGCATCGTACCGGCTCGGTAGATTGTGTTGCAGCAGCAGGACAAGCGAGGTATGACACAGGCCCAGTTTTTGGGATGGAACCGCATAACAGTCTCGCGTTTTGATTGGTCCATGTCTGTCACATGAATATGTCGTCACACGAGTGGAAAAGCGTGCAGGCATTTTAACATTGTGATCAGATAGAGTGATCTGCTTTCCACAACCTTACCATTAAAATATAATGTGGTATTACACTGTACTGATATTACAAACTATGAGGAATTACTTTATATAAATTATCATGTTGTGCACGAATGTAGGAATTGGCTTTCTGTGGTGATGTACTTTTTTCTTTCAAGTAGCATATATCGATAATCGTTTTTGCGATATATTTTAATATAAAACATATACGCTATTGCAGTTTTGTTACAGGATACATTAGTTTATCTCTAATGTAATCACAGTTTTACATATAGACTGCCCCTGTTTTAATTTACGTCCCAAATTCTGGGCCGCTTTGCTTTTCAGATAATGTCCCAAATTCTGGGCCGCCTTGGTTTTTAGATAACGTCCCAAATTCTGGGCCGCCTTGGTTTTTAGATAACGTCCCAAATTCTGGGCCGCCTTGGTTTTTAGATAACGTCCCAAATTCTGGGCAGCCTTGGTTTTTAGATAACGTCCCAAATTCTGGGCCGCTTTGCATTTCCGAATTCAGCCCAGTTTTGAGGAATCAGCTGACAGCCGAGTTTCTAAGTCATGCATGCACAGTTTACCATAAACTGGATCGTGAATTTATTTGAGAGTAACCCTTAGTACATTAATCAAAGTTCATGTCTTTTTTACTCTCCCCAGAAATCTTTTTTTTTTTTTTAATGAAAAAAACAAAAATGTAAATGTTAAACGTATTTCTTATTACATGAAGAAACTACATTGCACTGAAATAGATACATGAAAATTAATTAAAGCAGCCGTTTTCCTTTATTAAAGGCTAATATTAAAACACATTTTTGGGAAGGAACATGGTATTCCGAAAAAAGGACATCTCATTTTCTTATGTAACGTCCATCAATATATTGTAGTGTTTCAGGTTCTTTTTGGACAGAAATGAGACTGCAACTGTGAGTAGATGAAGGCCGTTTATTTTGACAATAATTAAATAATCACAAAATAAAATCATAAAGTGATGGTAAGGAGACTGGGAGTCGAAAGTGAAAATAAATGCTTGTAGTAATTTTTCTTTTACCCTACCCTTCCCAGTCTTTTCCCCGCCCCTCTTGTGAGCAAAACCTGAACTCCAATTCCCCTCCACACACGTGTACCACCATGCAACCCCTGCATGCATACACCAACCATGCAACCCCTGCACGCATACACCCACCATGCAACCCCTGCACGCACACACCACCATGCAACCCCTGCACGCATACACCCACCATGCAACCCCTGCATGCATACACCCACCATGCAACCCCTGCACGCACACACCACCATGCAACCCCTGCACGCATACACCCACCATACAACCCCTGCACGCATACACCCACCATGCAACCCCTGCACGCACACACCACCATGCAACCCCTGCACGCATACACCCACCATGCAACCCCTGCATGCATACACCCACCATGCAACCCCTGCACGCACACACCACTATGCAACCCCTGCACGCATACACCCACCATACAACCCCTGCACGCATACACCCACCATGCAACCCCTGCACGCACACACCACCATGCAACCCCTGCACGCATACACCCACCATGCAACCCCTGCATGCATACACCCACCATGCAACCCCTGCACGCACACACCACTATGCAACCCCTGCACGCATACACCCACCATACAACCCCTGCACGCATACACCCACCTTAGCAATTCTTTGCAAAATATATTTTCGGGTATTCAGCCCCATTCATGTCTATGGCAGTGTTATAAAACACATTTTCAGGCATATCTCTCGAACCCGAGCACGTAGAACCACCATTCAAAGTGATATAGACTCAGGGGAGCACCCCAAACCACCCCCTAAAAAGGTGTGGTGGTTCACCCAAAAACTCATGTCATGACGAAAAAATTCACTTTGCCAAGCCGTCCTGGCATTTGAACCATAAAAATAGTGACTCCTTGTGCGGGGCCCCATGGGGCCCCAACGCAAAAAAAAAAATCAAGTTCCTAACCCCCACAGAACCCGAGATACGCCCTGTCAAAAATGTCCAAAAACTACCCTTTTCGGGGTCATATCTCCATGACCCCGGGGCCTAGAAACCGGGTTGAACTTCCTAGGGTCATGTCTGGGGGCCCTCTTTCACAGGGAGCCACCCGTTTTCAAATGCTACATTTTCAACAAATTTTCACATTTTCAGCATGATGGAATGTCAAGGTTGCATTTCCAATAGCTTTTGAGCTCCAGGTTGGCAAAAAAAGTCTAAACTGGTGTCCTTTCTAGCTGGGGACACGTTGCTTGGAGGGATCGACAGGGGCCCCGAGGTGGACCTCCATACCGATTTTCAAGTCTTGGGGACCCCCGGAACCCAAGATACAGCACCCTGAAAAATGTCTATGGGAAATCCCATTATAAAACCCCTTTGGGGCAACGGCCACCATCTGGCGGTGGGGTGGCGTTTGAACCCGTGGCTGATGTCTTTCTTTAGCTAAGACTCTTGTGTATGCAAAGAATGTCCTTCTGAGTTTGTTGGCCCAGGGGTCGTGGAGATACGGGTACGATAAGAGACCACCCCCTTCCCTATGGCAAATCCCATTATAAAAACACCATCGGGGTAAGGCTCAGCTAATGGCGGTCGTGGGTCTTACGAACTCGAAGGAACCCATTTTCTTTAGCTAAGATTGTTGTGCATCTAAAAAGAGTACAGAAGCACCAATTTAAGTCCATTCCAAGTGTTTTGTGATCACAGTATCAGCCTGAGTGTATCAGAGCACAGTTTTGCACCAAAAGCAAGGGGAGGCGAAAAAAAGCACTACATACCCTATTCTTTAAGATATCACTTTGCACTGCAAATTTGAGGAACGCAACCACTTAGCAACTTGCAAATTGGTACTGCAATTTAAAGGCCTGTAGTGCCTAACTGATTCAAGTGTTTTTGGAATGATTCTTGCAAAGACTGATTTATAAGAAAAAAGAGAGATTGACAAACAGCATTTTGCTTTATATGCAGAAACGGGCAACTACAAGAGGGTGTCAAACAAGCTGTGAATGTCCCAGGAGGCTACAGTGTATGAATCCAGATGCTCGCAGTACCTGTTCTTAGATGTCCGAAACCACTGTATCGCTGTATAACTGTATACCCTATAAATATAACTTTTTATTGTGTATTTGAGGAACACAACCAATTACAAACTTCATTTGAATTGCTGTGCTATCAGAATATCAGTGTATAACTTTGCTGGGTATTGCAGTGTATGCTGGGTATCAAAAGGTCTTCAAACTTTTACAAAAGGCCGTCAAAGTTACAAAAAATAGGTGTGCTCCTAACCTAATACTTGTCTTTTTAATTCTGTGCATCCAAATACTTGTAGTTAAAAGTTTTAAGAATTAAGCTTACTGTTTGTTGTTCTGTCCTAAACCAGCAGTTTGTCACCCAGACTTATTAAATAAACAGGGGGGGGGGTCATCAGATTATTCTCCATTTTATTGTAACTGAGGTACCGTTCAGTTGAGCGAAAATTGTAAAGGGGTACTCGAGCTGAAACCTCCAGATAGAAGGGCTACAGTTTCAAAAAAAGGTTGAAAACCCCTGACCTACAGTATAAATGATCAGGAATAGATAAGGGAAATGCTGACTAATACAATACAATAGGATTTATTTGAAGTTGTTGAAGGTCACTGGTCTCTTAAACCCAGAAGTTCTGATAAACCCCTATGCCTCACTATATATTGATGGACATTACATAAGGAAATGAGATGACCTTTTTTTTTTTTTTTTGGTATACCATGTTCCTAAATGTTTTCTGAGGAGAGTAAAAAATACATTAACTTTGATTCATGTACTCTTAAATGAGTTAACTGTCCAGTTTATGGTAAACTGTGCATGCATGACTTAGAAACTCGGCTGTCAGCTAAGCAGAATAGCTCAAAAACTGGCCTGAATTCGAAAATGCAGAATTCGGAACGTTATCTGAAAACCAGAGCAGCCCAGAAATTGGGATGTTATCAAAGCGGCCCAGAATTTGGGACGTTATCTAAAAACCAAAGCGGACCAGAATTTGGGACGTTATCTAAAAACCAAAGCGGCCCAGAATTTGGGATGTTATCTGCAAACCAAATCGGCCCAGAATTTGGGACATTATCTGAAAAGCAAAGCAGCCCAGAATTTGCGACGTAAATGAAAACAGGGGCAGTCTATATGTAAAACTGTGATTACATTAGAGATAAACTAATGTATTCTGTAACAAAACTGCAATAGCGTATATGTTTTATATTAAAATATATCGCAAAAACGATTATCGATATATGCTACTTGAAAGAAAAAAGTACACCACCACAGAAAGCCAATTATGATAATTTATATAAAGTAATTCCTCATAGTTTGTAATATCAGTACAGTGTAATACCACATTATATTTTAATGGTAAGGTTGTGGAAAGCAGATCACTCTATCTGATCACAATGTTAAAAATGCCTGCACGCTTTTCCACTCGTGTGACGACATATTCATGTGACAGACATGGACCAATCAAAACGCGAGACTGTTATGCGGTTCCATCCCAAAAACCGGGCCTGTGTCATACCTCTTTTTTGTTCCTCCTCCTCCCCACCTCTGCTCCTTTCCATATCGCACTGTCCGCACAGGGCTCCCTCAGGGGGGGAAGTGAGTCTCACTCCCCCGGCTGTCCGGGTCGGCCTCTCGTCTCAACCACTGCCGCCCGGCTGTTCCTCGCCGGCCTGAGGGGACCCCCGGCCACATCCTATTCTTCTGCTGCTTATGCGCTAAGCCTTCCAGGCCTCAACCTTGCTGTCCCATCTCCTCTCTTCTATTTCAGGTCCAGGACCATTTCAGCCCCCTCATGCAGTAGGCCGTGCCTCCACCTGCCGAGCGGGCCCCGACCGGGGGGGGGGGGGTCTCTGTTTTCGTCTCTCCTAAACGGACACGAGACACTTTTTCCTAAGCTCTACACGCCGCCCAGCTGCCAGCTTAGCTGCCTGAGGATGCTGCACTGAGTTGCGAAGGATCTGTCCTTTTGTCCTGTTCGTCCCCTTCCTGTCTCTTGCTCCACTAAACGCCCAGCAGCCAGAGGATGCTGCCTGACCCGTCGGGAGCGAGAGTCAGTTTGTTGTATGTTATATGTCTAAACTTTGCTCTCTCTCTCACTTTTACGTCACCCAGCAGTCGGAGGATGCTGTCTGACCCGGCGGAAAGTGTTTATATCTAATCCTTTGCTCTTCTCATGTCTCCCTCTCTACGTCGCCCAGCAGCCAGAGGATGCTGCCTGACCCGACGAGAAGGGAAAACTCCCCTGCACAACACAATACAACATAAATAAATAAATAAATAAATACATTATGCTATCGCTGGCAAAAGGCTGTTTGAAATTTTTAACTACTAAAAGTAGAAAAAGCGCGGTCGACGAAGAAATGCCCCAGCAACAGCGGTTGCCCTCTCAACCAATCAGCTGCCATCGCAACCCACAGCGCGAGGCAGGTGTTCAACGTTTCTTCACAGGCGGTAGAGCTTTCTTCACTGAGAGGTGAGTAAAACCTTTTAATAACGCTAATTATCTTTATTTGTGTGAATGAATGAAAAAAATATAAACTAAAGACGTACAGACAGCTGTACAACATCCACGATTAAAATAAAAAAAGGTTATTTTGCTTTTGTTAATGATGCGGGTCAATGATAGAATTTCTGAGGTAATTTTTTTTTTTTTTTTTTTTTTTTTTTTTTTACTAAACCTGATGACGATAATCAATTGGCCTGAACTGAGAGAGGAAAAAGGTAATACTTATGATACTTCTGGGAACTTTCTGACGTAAAATGTTTCATTAAGTCTATTGTTTAATGACGATTTCTAGGATACATGAGTATTAAGTATGAGGTAAATATATGATTTGCTTCTCTGCTACGATTTCTCGGGCGGTTCTGGTACGAAAATAATAAAACACAAATTACTGTATCTTTTTCTCTTGACTAAATGAGACTTTTTTTAACGACGTTCTTTTAAAACCATGGTGTTTAATATAATTTGTCACTCATGCAAACTGAAAACAATTTTATTTTAGTACTACTGTAAAAAAAAAAAAAAAAAACGTTAAAATACAGTACTGAATAATAATTCCTGGTAATTGTGTGACAAAGCATTAAGTATTGTAGTTTACGGTGTCAATATATGACAGCGTCTGAAATGGTGCGCATCACTTGAACAGTTGAGTAAGCGTTCCAGGCATGTAGACAAAGACGTAAACACACAAACAGATTTAATAAGAAAAAGAGTCACTACATATTATTTCTAACAGGGGTTTTCAATTACATGATAGAAAAAATCAATGTAATTCTGCATATGAAGTTAATTTGATGCATTGGTATTGGGAGACACAAGTACTGTACCTCTAATCAATCTGATCACTTTAGAGGAGGAGCAGTTTCAGTTGCCAACAAACAGCATATATCTTAAAGTGCAAAGGAAAAAAGTGAGTGATCCACAAATGTTTTCGGGAGTACTGTGAGCTTCAGGAAAAACTAAACACAATTTCAAGCCGTCCTTTTAACTAACAGACAAATATTCTTTCATGAAAAAAAAGGTTTTCTTTCAAAAACTATTTTACATAACTTTCTACTGTCAATTCAACTGCTGTAGAGAAATATATATATATATATATATATATATATATATATATATGTATATTAATTGGCTCACATAGCAGACTTTATTGACCATGTTGTTTGGTCAAGATGCATTATGCTGTATGATATTAAACAGCTGATCCTTTTGCTTGACTGGGCAAGGTGAGTATGGGCACATGTTCATACAATCCTTTGGCTCTAAGTCTGGGCAAGGTGGGGCTTGTTTAATCATGTCAAGCATGTGATCATTTTGCCTAGACATGGTCCATCTTACCAGTTTAATGTTACCAGGGGCTTAGCTAGGAATAGATTTTTACTGAGGCAAAAATCAAATTTTTGTCTAAAAAAACCCCAAAACCCTGTGCATATCCTGTTCATGTTACGAAGGTGAAATTTATCATATTTTAAAGCCTGGAGACTATTAATGCAAACTGCAAAGCGATACAACAAATTCCTAAAATTACCCTATTCACACTGTTAGAAATATGTGATATTAAAAAGACAAGAAGAATAGAAGTTATAGATATGAACACGTAGATGGGTTTATACCTTCATTGAGAGACATGCGTTTGGTTCACTGCTATTGAAGTTAATGCTGACACTGATGACACTGATGCTACAACTGGAGCTGGTAAGACTGGTGCTGCTACTTCCAAATATTTAACTAGAATTTATAATAGTATATGTATGTATAACATGTGTATTGTAGTTTATTTCCATTTGTATCCATCTTGAACAGAACCTTTAATTGGATAAATATGTAGGAGAAACCCATACGACGTTCAACACAATAATAAATCCTCAGGGCAAGATGCCCCTGCACAACACAATACAACATAAATAAATAAATAAATAAATAAATAAATAAATAAATAAATAAATAAATAAATACATAAATAAATACATTATGCTATCGCTGGCAAAAGGCTGTTTGAAATTTTTTAACTACTAAAAGTAGAAAAAGCGCTGTCGACGAAGAAATGCTCCAGCAACAGCGGTTGCCCTCTCAACCAATCTGCTGCCATCGCAACCCACAGCGCGAGGCAGGTGTTCAACGTTTCTTCACAGGCGGTAGAGCTTTCTTCACTGACAGGTGAGTAAAACCTTTTAATAACGCTAATTATCTTTATTTGTGTGAATGAATGAAAAAATATAAACTAAAGACGTACAGACAGCTCTACAACATCCACGAGTAAAATAAAAAAAAGGTTATTTTGCTTTTGTTAATGATGGGGTCAATGATAGAATTTCTGAGGTAATTTTTTTTAATTTTTTTTTTTTACTAAACTTGATGACGATAATCAATTGGGCTGAACTGAGAGAGGAAAAGGGTAATACTTATGATACTTCTGGGAACTTTCTGACGTAAAATGTTTCATTAAGTCTATTGTTTAATGACGATTTCTAGGATACATGAGTATTAAGTATGAGGTAAACATAAGATTTGCTTCACTGCTACGATTTCTCGGGCGGTTCTGGTACGAAAATAATAAAACACAAATTACTATCTTTTTCTCTTGATTAAATGAGACTTTTTTATCGACGTTCTTTTAAAACCATGGTGTTTAATATAATTTGTCACTCATGCAAACTGAAAACAATTTTATTTTAGTACTACTGTAAAAAATAAAAAAAACAACTTTAAAATACAGTACTGAATAATAATTCCTGGTAATTGTGTGACAAAGCATTAAGTATTGTAGTTTACGGTGTCAATATATGACAGCGTCTGAAATGGTGCGCATCACCTGAACAGTTGAGTAAGCGTTCTTTCGCGGGCTAGGATGTAGGCTACACCGCCTTGCAGGTCCAGTGTGCCTAACAACAGAACATTAACATAACATTAAACACCAAATCCCAAATCACAAAGCGCACGCACACACGCAGTCCAGTGGCCACGCCTTCCTGCTCGCACACAACATTATAAACATAAACATTTGGCTGCCGAGAAAAGCTTAGCTATTTTTCTGTTCGTATGTCACCAGGCATGTAGACAAAGACGTAAACACACAAACAGATTTAATAAGAAAAAGAGGCACTACATATTACTTCTAACTGGGTTTTTCAATTACATGATAGAAAAAAATCAATGTAATTCTGCATATGAAGTTAATTTGATGCATTGGTATTGGGAGACACAAGTACTGTACCTCTAATCAATCTGATCACTTTAGAGGAGGGGCAGTTTCAGTTGCCAACAAACAGCATATATCTTAAAGTGCAAAGGAAAAAAGTGAGTGATCCACAAATGTTTTCGGGAGTACTGTAAGCTTCAGGAAAAACTAAACACAATTTCAAGCTGTCCTTTTAACTAACAGACAAATATTCTTTCATGAAAAAAAGGTTTTCTTTAAAAAACTATTTTACATAACTTTCTACTGTCAATTCAACTGCTGTAGAGAAACATATATATATATATATATATATATATATATATTAATTGGCTCACATAGCAGACTTTATTGACCATGTTGTTTGGTCAAGATGCATTATGCTGTATGATATTAAACAGCTGATCCTTTTGCTTGACTGGGCAAGGTGAGTATGGGCACATGTTCATACAATCCTTTGGCTCTAAGTCTGGGCAAGGTGGGGCTTGTTTTATCATGTCAAGCATGTGATCATTTTGCCTAGACATGGTCCATCTTACCAGTTTAATGTTACCTGGGGCTTAGCTAGGAATAGATTTTTACTGAGGAAAAAATCAAATTTTTGTCTAAAAAAAAAAAAAAAACCCTGTGCATATCCTGTTCATGTTACGAAGGTGAAATTTATCATATTTTAAAGCCTGGAGACTATTAATGCAAACTGCAAAGCGATACAACAAATTCCTAAAATTACCCTATTCACACTGTTAGAAATATGTGATATTAAAAGGACAAGAAGAATAGAAGTTATAGATATGAACACGTAGATGGGTTTATACCTTCATTGAGAGACATGCGTTTGGTTCACTGCTATTGAAGTTAATGCTGACACTGATGACACTGATGCTACAACTGGAGCTGGTAAGACTGGTGCTGCTACTTCTGGAACTGATGCTGACACTGCTGGGACTGGCAGGACTGGTGCTGCTACTGCTGGAACTGGTAAGACTGGTGCTCCTACTGCTGGAACTGGTAAGACTGGTGCTGCTACTGCTGGAACTGGTAAGACTGGTGCTGCTACTGCTGGAACTGGTAAGACTGGTGCTGCTGGGACTGGTAAGTGGTTCTGCTACTGCTGGGACTGGTAAGACTGGTGCTGCTACTGCTGAAACTGGTAAGACTGGTGCTGCTGGGACTGGTAAGACTGGTGCTGCTACTGCTGGGACTGGTAAGAGTGGTGCTTCTACTGCTGGAACTGGTAAGACTGGTGCTGCCACTGCTGGGACTGGTAAGACTGGTGCTGCCACTGCTGGGACTGGTGCTGCTACTGCTGGGACTGGTAAGACTGGTGCTGAAACTGGTAAGACCGGTGCTGACACTGCTGGGACTGGTAAGATTGCTGATACTAATGCTAAGACTGATCGGACTGCTGAGACTGTATGATGCCACAATTAAAAACTGATTTAGAAGACTTTACTTTAAATCAGGGTTTGCTAATCCTCCTATGGCCTGATCTATCGAAACGCTGTAACACTTCCTCCTGGGACATGTCCGCACATATTAGCAGGGCAAGGCCATTCAGTCTATTTTTACCCATACTGCTGCGAGACCAATCAAACATATCGAAACAATGCACTCAGTTAAACTCTTTGTCATCATGAACAGAGACCGTAAGAATCTGTTTGCTGCGGAAAACACGTACTGTCTATATGCTGTCAGAGAATATTTGTTTTTACACTTGGGGCGGGGCAAAAAACATGCAAGGATTTTTTTGTTTGTTTGTTTGAGAACCAAACTAATACACTTATCATATATCATCATGAACAAAGACAATGTTGCTTTAAATGTACATAAAACTACTTTAAACTGCTTCTGGTGTACAGAGGTCAAGGTTGAACGTGGCGCACTGTCCGTGTCTCATTCATGCTGGAACGTAGCTGCAGTTTACTTCAGTATCCAGTGCGTGGTTACCACTGAACAAGCTGTTTAAAGTTGCTGAAAATGATTAATAAATAAATAAATAAGTAAATAAATAAATCACCTGTATTAAAAACTTTGGATTTTTGTCTCTAACGAAAACATTCGGAATATATATATATATATATATTTTTTGAACTGCTGTTGCCAAACAGTGAATTTATAAATAGAATTACCTCCAATTCTTCTAGCCCATGGCATCAAATACAATACATGAAAAGTATTAAAAACTAACAGCTATAAATTATTACATCAGGGGAGAGGGATGGTGTTGAAATTGAAGAATTAAGGGAATGGGAATATGCAAATAAAGATGATCACAATATAACGTAAGATGCTGCGTCAGCATTTTATTTTTAAAATACAGTGTAAGTGATTTATTTTTCTGTTTTTTATTTTTTTATTTTTTATTTTTTAAGGACCCTACAACTCCCACACGTGTCATTATCTGGGGAAACCCCTTCCATCTTGATACAAAAATTGGTCTGAGAATGAATGGACAACATTTACTTGCTGAGGAGGCTGTGTGGTCCAGTGGTTAAAGAAAAGGGTTCGTAACCAGGAAGTCCACGGTTCAAATCCCACCTCGGCAAACTGACTCATTGTGTGACCTTGAGCAAGCCACTTAACCTCCTTGTGCTCTGTCTTTCGGGTGAGACATAATTGTAAGTGACTCTGCAGCTGATGCATAGTTCACACTCCCTAGTCTCTGTAAGCCTTGGATAAAGGTGTCTGCTAAATAAACAAATAATAATAACCTGAGGCCCTCACCCAGAGATTTGGGCTTCTTTTTTCCTTGTATTTTGTGTACAATATCAAATACCCACAGAGAAAAAACAGCCTAATATTATATTGAGAAATGTATTTTGGGTACTCCAAAAAGATCAGAAAACTCCACCTAGTATAGTGGGAATAGTAAACTTTCTTTTGTCAGGCGCCAGGTCGGGAAAGCAATAAGGGTGTTGGTTCTGCTATAATAACCACAGGCTCAGGGATTACTATTTTTTTTTTTTCTTTTGAGCAGACACCCTTACCCAGGGCAACTTACAGTTGTATACAGCTATGCTGATGATAACCACCTGTTATCTGTCCCTAAAGCAAGGACATTCTTCTGCCTGGGTGTTATTAGCTACTTGCCTTACAGACATCAAGCATTGGATGTCACAGAATCTCCTAATGTTGAATTGAGATAAAACAGAGGTTATGCTAGTGGGCTCACAGAACCAACTAAAAGGAAATGTAGGATTACATGAGCACGACCCTTGCAGTCTCTCATCAAAATTTAAAGTCGAAATTAAGAGTTTGAGGGTAATCTTTGAGTCTGATCTATCATTTTAGACTCATACTAGGGAAGTTACTAAAGTATATTTTTACCATTTGAGAAATATAGCCAAACTTAGACCAACTCCCCAATAATGTTGTTGAAGCTGACATCCTGGGATTCTTCAAGAAGCTGCTTGATGAGATTCTGGGATCAATAAGCTACTAACAACAAACAAAAATAAGAAATAAATAATAAAAGAAACAACCTTCTTATGTTCTAATTATTTCTGTATCTGATGCCGAGAGAATAATACATGTCTTTGTTTCATCTAGAATTGATTATTGTAATGTACTTTTTTAAATGGTGATTTTGCTGTTAACTTATAAGGCCCTGAATGGATTAGCGCCTCATTATTTACAGGAGTTACTGACACCGTATCTTCCAAACCACACTCTGAAATCACAGGATGTGGGGCTGCTGGTTATTCCTAGGGTCAACAAAACAACACGGGAGGCAGGGCTTTTTTCTGGAATGCTCAGCCTTCGTTTATCAGGAAATCTGGGTCCATTACAGTTTTCAAGTCAAGACTAAAAACACACTTTTATAAAATGGCTCGCTTATCTTAGTGGGTTTTAATGTAACTTTAAAATTGGTGCTTTTGTATTGTGTATACTGTTTAAATCTGTATTTAAATGGGCTGAGTGTAGCAGTTATATGTGTGACCTGCTATACAAACGGATTGTGATTTTTTTCCTGCTATGTACTATACAGTGCTTTGCGATACTTTTGTATAAAAAGCGCTATATAAATGCAATAAATAAATAAATAAAAATAAATAAATGTGTTAATATTTTTTATAATACTTGTTTTATAAAATACTTGTGACTAAAGTTAGGTTTTTGCTTGTTTTGTTTGTAATTAAATTAATTACATTATGGATAATATATTATGATTAGTTATAATTAATATACTTATATATCTACCTGTCAAGAAATGTTGTCAGCCTTTCACTTATTTGTGTATTTGTTATTCTAAGGGTAATGAAACATATACAGACTGTTTTATTTGTATGCATTTATGTGTTATAATTAAAAGTATAACTCCTATACTGTATTTATTTATTTTATTGCTCTACCCGTAATAAAGGGTTTCTATAAAAAGTATTTATTTGTTTTTATTGATTTTGCAAACCAGTAATTCCTAGCATTGTTATTTAACCAGACAAATTATGCAGACACGCAAGCAACCACCAAGAAAAGGTGTTAAAACCAATCCTCGCCCAGGACAACTGGAAGCTGCTAGAGACTGGAAAATGCTGGCAGATGTTGGTCAACGGCTTATTTTTCCACCTGAGATTGCCACCACTAACCTTCGACCAGATATTGTCTTGTGGTCTGGATCAGCACGCCTTGTTCACCTGGTAGAGTTAACAGTGCCATGGGAGGATGCTGTAGATGAGGCGTATGAGAGGAAGAAAACTGCGGTATGCTCAACTAGCCACTGAAGCGGAACAGCGAGGATGGAGAGTTCGGGTTTACCCAGTGGAAGTGGGTTGTCGAGGATTTGTGGCACACTCTACAACCCGGTTTCTCAGAGACGTCGGATTCAGTGGCCAAGAGTTGCGTCGCACAGTGAAGAACTTATCTGAAGCAGCAGAGAGGAGCAGCAACTGGCTGTGGTTGAGACGGAAAGATTCTGGCTGGGGACAGGTAAGTAAGCTGGGCTGAGTTGAGTGGGGGACGGAGGGGGGTGATGCTGGGACGCCAGAATCACCGTCGAGCCCTCTTGAGGTGTCGTGGGCTAGTCGACGAAACACTGAGGATGGAAGGTGCCCACTTGAAAACCCCAGAGATGTACCCTACTTAGCTCAATCCAGACGGTTGTCATGCTGATGCGCTGGGGAGGCCGCACTTTGGTTGATCCCCGGAGCCAGCATCGCAGCCGTTGTGTGTGCTGATGCGCCAGGGAGGCGAAATAAGCTGATCCCTGGAGCCAGCATTACACTTCAGCCATTAACACCAGACAGAAGGATATCTACATCATCATATGGAAGGAAACGTAAATGGAGGGAGACACATATGGATCACATTAGTTTACTGTCTGTAAAGCTACGTCTTAGTTGGTGCTTATCTTGGCGAGAGCCGAGTTCAAATCAGCATGAAGTTTTAACATCTACTCTCGTGTAATGGAAATCATTATATATATATATATATATATATATATATATATATATATATATATATATATATATATATATATATATATAATATTATGCATGTAAGTTTGTAAATAAACATAATAGGTTCCAAGTAGAACCTTGAGGTTCTTAAAAGATCCTTATTTGTAAGGTTCCTCATGGAACCCTAGTAAAAAGGTTCTTCGAAGCACCTTAAAAGCTTCCTCCACAGTATCAACCCCAGATTTAGAGTGTATGCGCGAGTAAATACCATCCTAACTATTAAGGGAATGGGAATATGCCTCTCCATCATATATATATATATATATATATATATATATATATATATATATATATATATATATATAATTGCATGCCCCGGTATCTACGATATGGAGACTTGCATGCCCCGGTAGCTGCAATATTGAGTCTTTCCATCCACCTCCGGTTGCTTCATTCCGGAGGTCCATGCAATTTATATATATATATATATATATATATATATATATATATATATATATATATATATATATATATATATATATATGATTTCCATTACACAAGAGTAGATGTTAAAACTTCATGCTGATTTGAACTCGGCTCTCGCCAAGATAAGCACCAACTAAGACGTAGCTTTACAGTAAACTAATGTGATCCATATGTGTCTCCATCCATTTACGTTTCCTTCTGTCTGGTGTTAATGGCTGAAGTGTAATGCTGGCTCCAGGGATCAGCTTATTTTGCCTCCCTGGCGCATCAGCACACACGACGGCTGCGATGCTGGCTCCGGGGATCAACCAAAGTGCGGCCTCCCCAGCGCATCAGCATGACAACCGTCTGGATTGAGCTAAGTAGGGTACATCTCTGGGGTTTTCAAGTGGGCACCTTCCATCCTCAGTGTTTCGCCGACTAGCCCACGACACTTCAAGAGGGCTCGACGGTGATTCTGGCGTCCCAGCATGACCCCCCTCCGTCCCCCACTCAACTCAGCCCAGCTTACTTACCTGTACATCAGCATTTCTTTCTTTCTATTGTGCTTGGGATCCCCAGCCAGAATCTTTCCGTCTCAACCACAGCCAGTTGCTGCTCCTCTCTGCTGCTTCAAATAAGTTCTTCACTGTGCGACGCAACTCTTCGCCGCTGAATCCGACGTCTCTGAGAAACCGGGTGTGCCACAAATATATATATTTGCATGCCCCGGTAGCTAAATGCTTAGTTACGGCGGTGGGCAAAACCAAAGCCCATGGCCAGTATACAATATTTTTTCTGTATGCATTATTTTCTGTTGAGCACCACTGACACCGTTGAAACGGTGAGTCTTAGGTCGCCTGCGGATATATTAGTCCAATCAATGCGTCTGAACCTAGTGTGTAATCCCAAGGTAACTGCTCACAGTTAACACGTTTAAATACGTTAATTCACGTTTTAAGTAATACAGTGTCCCCTTCAGACATGTTAAAGGAGAAATTCGGAAATAACATACAAAACTATGCGCGAGTAAATACCATCCTAACTCCTAACATCCAAAAAAAAAAAAAAAAGAAAAAAATAACAATTATATATATAGCTACCTAGATTGTATTGAATTAACAAAACAAATAATAATAATTAACTGAGAGGTATTGGAGGAAAAAATACACCTATTTTGTTTATAACTTTTAGAATGTCTTTAGAATGACTCTAAAAGTTTATAACTTTTAGAGTCTTTCCATCCACCTCCGGTTGCTTCATTCCGGAGATCCATGCAATTTATATATATATATATATATATATATATATATATATATATATATATATATATATATATATATATATATTTGCATGCCCCGGTAGCTAAATGTTTAGTTACGGCGCTGGGCAAAACCAAAGCCCATGGCCAGTATACAATATTTTTCTGTATGCATTATTTTCTGTTGAGCACTACTGACACCGTTGAAACGGTGAGTCTTAGGTCGCCTGCGGATACATTAGTCCAATCAATGCGTCTGAACCTGGTGTGTAATCCCAAGGTAACTGCTCACAGTTAACACGTTTTAATACGTTAATTCACGTTTTAAGTAATACAGTGTCCCCTTCAGACATGTTAAAGGAGAAATTCGGAAATAACATACAAAACTATGCGCGAGTAAATACCATCCTAACTCCTAACATCCAAAAAAAAAAAAAAAAAAAAAATAACAATAATATATATATATATATATAAAAAAAAAAATATATATATATATATATATATATATATATATATATATATATATATATTATATATATATATATATATATATATATAATTGCATGCCCGGTATCTACGATATGGAGTCTTGCATGCCCCGGTAGCTGCAATATTGAGTCTTTCCATCCACCTCCGGTTGCTTCATTCCGGAGGTCCATTATTATTATTATTATTTATTTCTTAGCAGACGCCCTTATCCAGGGCGACTTACAATCGTAAGCAAAAACATTTCAAGCGTTACAATACAAGTAATCCAATAAGAGCAAGCAATACAATAACTTTTGTTCAAGTAAAGTACAAGTTTGACAAACCACAATTCAATAATACAGCAGGTAAAAGTGATAGTTACATCAGGATATGATTAAATAGTGATAGTTACATCAGGATGTGAGTAAATACAAAGTACTACAGGTTAAAAACTTGGCAGATTACAGTATTCTGAAGTACAGGATTAAATGCAGTAAAATAGGGGCTGATAAGAGCAAAATAAAGCACATTTACATGAAGGGTGATAGTGTCCCAGGATACAAACAGAGGAGTTCTACAGGTGCTATTTGAAGAGGTGAGTCTTAAGGAGGCGCCGGAATGTGGTCAGGGACTGGGCAGTCCTGACATCTGTAGGAAGGTCATTCCACCACTGCGGAGCAAGGGTGGAGAAGGAGCGGGCTTTGGAGGCAGAGGAGCGTAGCGGTGGTAGAGCTAGTCTTCTAGTGCAGGCGGAGCGGAGAGGTCGAGTGGGGGTGTAGGGAGAGATGAGGGTCTGGAGGTAGCTGGGTGCAGACTGGTCAAGGCATCTGTCCATGCAATTTATATATAGGACAGTCTTAGGTCGCCTGCGGATACATTAGTCCAATCAATGCGTCTGAACCTGGTGTGTAATCCCAAGGTAACTGCTCACAGTTAACACGTTTTAATAGACAGATTTATATATATATATATATATATATATATATATATATATATATATATATATATATATATATGTATTTGCATGCCCCGGTAGCTAAATGCTTAGTTACGGCGCTGGGCAAAACCAAAGCCCATGGCAAGTATACAATATTTTTCTGTATGCATTATTTTCTGTTGAGCACTACTGACTGTTGAGCACTGGAAGGGAAGGCGATGCAAGCATTGCTCAATTTAGACCCAGAGGAGCCGTGTGACTTCCATACCCTATCCACGGCTCTCCAGCGCCGCGTTGGCCAAGTGGAGTCAGCCGTCAGCCGGCGCTATCGCCTTGCCACGCGCAAGAGAGTCAGTGTCGAGAAACTCGGGATACTGGCCGCAGACACTAAATACTTGGCACGGAGGGGGTATCCTGGTTTACCTCCGGCTGTACAAGAAGACCTGGCGATGGAGGCGTTCATCCGTGGCTTGAAGCCCACTGCGCTCTGACAACAGGTTCAGCTCGTTGCCCCAACCTCCCTAGAGCAGGCTTTAACCCATGCCCTAAGGATTGAGGCCGTGCTCGAGGAGGGCGAGAGAGTCCGGATCCCCAAAGTCTGCGCGGTCAGAGGAAAGGAAGATAGCGATGGAGACGAGGATACCGCCGCTGTCAGGCAGACCACTCCTGAAAGGCGCTGCTGGAACTGCGGAAGCCCGGGTCACCTGCATGCACAATGCCGCCGCCGCCGTCACCCAGTACCATCTGAAGAAGAGACGTCATGGGCGGGAAACGAAAAAGGAGCGGCGTAAACGGGGGACCGCAGCTCCTTCACCTTCCTTCCCCCACCCATAGAGACAAAGAGAACGACGCGTGTCAATGGTGGGCCGTGTTGGCCGGGGCAACAGTCTGCATGCACCCTGCCTCTTAAATGGGGTGCAGTGCAAGGCCTTGGTCGACACAGGCTCCACCATCTCCATCCTGCAGCCCGGGGTCCTCCCCAGAGAAAGTGACGGATGGCTGGAAGGCTGGACGCCCACCACGGTTCGCCTCCGCACTGTCACCGGCCAGGTCGCGTCCATGCTGGGACGACGGCATCTGGAGATCCAGCTCAGAGACTGCACGATCCAACACGAATTCTGGCTGGCGGAGATACAGGATCGCTGCATTCTGGGCCTGGACCTCCTGAACAAAGTAGGAGCTACCATCGACTTGGCTGAGGGAACCTTGTGCCTTGGCCAGAGCCAACTGCGCCTGATTCCGGGTCGGGAGAAGGAAGGGGAGCAACGCCGCACCAGAACCACCGTGCGGCATAGCCAGATGAGGGAGGTTCGTCGGACGCAGGGGGGCAGGACCCGGCCTCTCCCAGAAGCAGAGGACAGGACATCGGCGACGGAGTTTGCAAGGGCTTCAACTGTCTCCGCCCCCTCTCCTGCAGAACTTTCACCGCCCCCTGCAACCACAACCGGTGGAACACAGGACTGCAGGATAACTGATGCGGTGAAAGCGCTGTGGCAGAGGAGTAAGGAGGGTCTATCTCAGGGCCAGCGGGACCAGTTATGGGAACTATTAAGGGGGTACTTGGACATTTTTGCTGCAAACATCGAGGACTGTGGGCGGACTGGATTAGTTCAGCACAGCATTAACACGGGAGACGCGGCTCCGATCCGGGAGCGGCCACGGCGGCTACCCTTGGCAAAGCGGGAAGCGGCCGAGGGCATGATTCTGGAAATGGCCACTGCCGGGGTAATTGAACCATCGGCTAGCCCCTGGGCCGCGCCAGCCCTGCTAGTAAAAAAAAAGACGGGTCACTGCGGTTCTGTGTGGATTATCGCAAACTGAATGCAGTGACACACAAGGACTCGTACCCCCTCCCCAGAATCGATGAAGCTCTGGACTACATCACAGGCTCCCGCTGGTTCAGCTCCCTCGACCTGCGCAGCGGATACTGGCAGGTTGAGCTGGCCCCTGAGGCATGACAGAAAACTGCATTCTCCATTGGCCAGGGTCTGTGGCAGTTTTCAGTGATGCCCTTTGGACTGTGCAATGCCCCAGCAATGTTCGAGCGCCTGATGGAGCGGGTGCTCACCGGAGTTCCACGGACCCATTGTGTTGTATACCTGGATGACTTACTGGTGCACGCCACCACCTTTTCGGCGGCACTGCAGAACTTGCGGACTGTGTTCGAGCGCATCCGTGGAGCTGGCTTAAAACTCCACCCTGGGAAGTGCAACCTGCTGAGAAGAGAAACACACTTCCTCGGACATGTTGTCGGGGCAGACGGCATTGCCACAGACCCTGCTAAAGTGACTGCTGTAAAGGACTGGCCGGTCCCCAGGACTGTGACAGAGGTGCGTAGCTTTCTGGGCCTGGTGTCTTATTACCACCGCTTTGTGAAGGACTTTGCTCAGATCGCCAGGCCCCTGCACCGCCTGACTGAGAAAGGGGGCTGGTTCAGCTGGGACACCGACTGCGCAGCTGCCTTTGGGGAATTGCGAGAGGCCCTTGTGAAGGCCCCAGTCTTGGCGTTCCCTGACCCCCAAAAACCGTTCATCCTGGACACGGACGCGAGCGATGTGGGGATCGGAGCAGTGCTAGCCCAGGAAGGCTCGGACAGAGAACAAGTGGTCGCGTACTACAGCCAAGCTCTTAGTAAAACAGAGCGGAACTATTGTGTGACTCGCCGGGAACTGTTGGCTGTAGTACGGGCCGTGCACCACTTTCGTCCCTATCTCTACGGGTGAAGATTCAAGCTGCGCACGGATCACGCCTCCCTGCGGTGGCTGCTCAACTTCCGCGAGCCCGAAGGACAGGTGGCTCGCTGGATAGAGACACTGCAAGGGTATGCCTACACAATAATGCAGATGCCCTGTCCTGTCGCCCCTGCTTCTCTGAGGACTGTAAGCACTGCCATCGGATGGAGGAGCGAGAGGCACAGCGGTCCTTGGAGGAGCGAGTAAGTGCTGCCACTGTAGCTGTGGAGACCCCCCTTGAGTTGCCAGCGGGGGAGATCCAGTGTCAGCAGGGTCTGGACGCTGAGCTGGCACCGCTGATCCGCTGGTTATCGGCGGGTCAGCGCCCAGCCAGACGTGCGGTGTCAGCCCTCTCCCCGGAGGTAAAAGTGCTGTTGGCGCAATGGGAATGTTTGAGCCTCCGGGAAAGTGTGCTGTACCGTTTCTGGACAGATCCTGCGACAGGGCGCAAGCGGCTACAAGTGGTGGTTCCTCAAGCTCTCCGAGAGACCGTCCTGCGAGCCGTGCATGGCGGACCAGCCACTGGACACTTCGGCGTTGCCAAGACCCTGGGTCGGCTTCGGGAGCGGTTCTACTGGGGACGGTGCCGACGTGATGTGGAGACTTATGTGCGACGCTGTGACCAGTGCACCGCCCGGAAGGGCCCCTTGGACCGCTCTCATGCCCCGCTCCAGCAGTACCAGGTGGGGGCACCATTAGAGCGCGTCGGTGTGGACATCTTAGGGCCGTTTCCACGGACGGAGGGGGGCAACCGGTACGTCCTGGTGGCCATGGATTACTTTACTAAATGGCCCGAGGCGTACGCAGTCCCCGATCAGAGCGCGACTACCTGCGCGGAGGCACTGCTGGAAGGCATGTTCTGCCGGTTTGGGGTTCCCGAGGAGCTACATAGTGACCAGGGGCGTAACTTTGAAGCGCAGGTGTTTGGTGAGGTGTGCAGGCGGCTGGGTATTAAGAAAACCAGGACGACCCCACTACACCCACAGAGCGATGGATTGGTGGAGTGGTTTAACCGCACCCTTGCCACCCAGCTGACCATGTGGACCTCCCAGCACCAGCGTGACTGGGATCAATGCTTGCCCTTGGTCCTAATGGCCTACCGGACTGCAGTGCATGAATCTACAGGGTGCACGCCAGCGGCTCTTATGTTTGGGAGAGAGCTCCGCACCCCAGTGGACCTTGTGTTTGGCCGGCCACCTCAGCTCCACACTCCGGAACCTACCGGCCCGGAATACCTCCAGCAGCTACAGGACCGATTGGACACTGCCCATGCTTACGCTCGGAAGCACCTCACCTCAGCTGGCCAGCGTCAGAAACGGGCATACGATACTCACTGCAAGGGCCGGGGATTTCAAGCTGGGCAGCAGGTCTGGGTTCACTGCCCTCGGCGAAGAAAGGGACTCTGCCCCAAGCTGGCCAGTAACTGGGAGGGCCCCTGTGTTGTTCTGGAGAGGCTCTCCGAGGTGACTTATCGAGTGCGGCTGCGGACCCGTAGCCGGGCGGTTGTGCTCCACCAAGACCGCTTGGCCCCCTACCGCCCCGGAACAAACTCGGTTGTCCCTGCAGCCAGCCCGGAGGCCAGCTCCCAGGACAGGGAAAGCGCTTCCCCCTTGCAACCACCGAATAGTTTACCAGCTGGTGGCCCAGGTAGGAGCATTCCGGCTCCAGCTGACTCCCAGCCCGCTGCACCTGTGCTCCAGCGCGGCCAGCGTATCCGTCGACCACCCCCGGGACTCTCTGACTTTGTGAGACATTAAGTGTTGGGCCAGCGGGACGTTCGGCCCTAAGATGGGGGCTGTGTAACGGGCACGGCTGGACTGACTCGCCGTTGCCACCTGTCGTCGAATAGGGCGCTGTGCCCGGAGCCAGTCCCCTACATTTGGTTAATGTGCAGCCGTGGATGCTGGGAGTACGAACTATGGTAGGGGAGAAACGGAATTATTGTTGTTGTGTTTATTTGTTGTTACTGTAAAAGTTTGCGTACTGTTCTATGCATTTCCCTGTAATTGTTATTAATATTAATACCTGAATGCTGCCCTCCAGCGTCTGAGCCTGCTTCAGCTTCGGGGGTTCCCTGTAAGCGACGAGATAGCCCAGACCAAGCTAGATCTTTCAGTGCTTTGTAGGGAGGAACAACGAAAGGTCATGCACAATGCAAAAGTGCAAAAAATGGAGGAAGACGAAAAGTGTACTCGCTGCTTCTTCCAGAAAACGAGGGAGAAGCGGCACTTGATGTCCTCCATGCTCGACAGCAGGGGGAGGATAGTAGAGGATAGTGAGGGAGTGAAAAAAGTGGTAGAGAACTTCTATAGGGACCTGTATAACATCAAAGCTACAGATGACACCCTGATAGAGTGGTTCCTGAGCCAGTTGGAGCCTGACTCAGTGCGGGACGACGAGGAGGAGGAGAAGGACCCAGAACTCACGCTGGAGGAGCTCACCCAGGCGGTTAAGACCATGAACACCGGTAAGACGCCAGGTCCAGATGGCATCCCGGGTGAGTATTACCATCTTTTTTGGGACACGCTAAAAGTCCATTTAGCGGAGGTCTACAGAGCGGTCTACAGGGAGAAGCGGTTGGGCCCTTCTATGCGGGAGAGTGTAATTACTCTCCTTCATAAGAAAGGGGAAGTTAAAGATCTACGGAATTGGCGCCCAATCAGCCTCCTTTGCGTGGATTACAAGATACTAGCCAAAGCTCTGATGCTCCGGCTACAAGTACACCTCCCTTTGGTCATTGGCCCTGACCAGGCTTGTGGCGTCCCAGGGAGGTCCATCACGGATATTTTAATGTTAACAAGGGACATTCTGGCTTATTCTAGAGAACGGAACCATCCCCTCTGCCTGTTCAACCTTGACCAGGAGAAGGCGTTCGATAGGGTAAGCCATGAATATATGTACAAAGTGATGGACCAGATGAAATTCGCTCCTGGACTTAGGGAGTGGGTTAAAACCATATATACAAACATTAGTACCCGAGTCTTGGTGAACAGGCACCTGACTGGTAAAATATCTATCCAGTCAGGGGTCAGACAGGGTTGCCCACTATCCCCACTGCTATATGTCGTGTGCATTGAACCCCTCCTGCAGGCAATTCGTAGGGATACCAATATAACTGGTTTCCAGCTGCCTGGATCCAACGGGGTCCAGGTCAAAACAACAGCATATATGGACGATGTGTCACTCATTTGCACCAACACATCGTCGGTACCTCGGATTAGTAATATCCTTGAGAAGTACTGCACGGCGACCGGGGCAGTGATTAATAAGTCCAAGAGCGAAGTCTACGTGTCTAAAAATTGGCAGGTAGATGGGGAACTGTCGGACATGTACCCTGTCAAAAAGGACAAAATCAAGATTCTGGGCCTCATTTTCGAGAACAATAGCTCGGGGGCCCAGAGCTGGACGGCGGCCATTAACCAGGTCCGTAAAAAGATTGGCGGATGGAGCACAAGATCCTTAACAATGACGGGTAGAGTATTAATAACCAAGTCTATACTGTTCCCCATCCTCTCTTATGTAGGAAAAATCTTTCCCCCAGACAGGACCACCAAAAAAGTGGTGGACCGCATTATCCACCGCTTTATCTGGGGCAGCAAGATGGAGAGGGTAAAGCGAGCCACTCTGAGTAAAGCCGACAAGAAGGGAGGTAAGGGGGTCCCGGACGTTGTGCAGCTCACCCGAGTGCAGGGGCTCACGCAAACTATCAAGAACATCCAGGCCCTGGACAGGAAGGTATGTTACATGAATCGTTTCTATTTTGCCACCTGTCTCAGGGCCTTGGGCCTCTGCACTATTGATAACACCGTGCCGTACTCCTGGGACCCCCCATTGTATTATAGAACCTTAAGGGACACTATATATAAATTGGGCTTAGATAAAGCAAAATTGGCCTCCTGGGAATACAAGGCTGTAACTAAATATCTTGCCGGTTCCCAGGAAATTGAAAAAGTAGCTACTTTCTCCCTCACCCAAAGCCAAAAAATCTGGGAGAATGTGTCTCACAGCTGCCTCAGTAATGTCCAGAAGGATATAGCATGGAACACCGTCCACAGTGCACTCCCCACTCGAGCGTTCATGTTCAGGAGGGGACTAGCCCAAGTAGAAACATGCCCCTATGCAAAGTGCCGCAAGAGAGAAACACCAGCCCATATCTTCTGGGAGTGTGATGTGGCTGGCAGTGTCTGGCTCTCTGTCTCTGTCTTCCTAAACAGGTTTGCTGACACGGCCAAGATGACCGCTGAGACTGTGCTCTATGGGCCTGCGGGAGGAATCACTACCAGCACAGCTAAGTGCGTTTGGCGTGTCATCAATGTTGTCAAGCAGATCCTGTGGGAAGGCCGTAACGTCTGTGTCTATCACAAGCAGGAGCTAGACACTATCACCACGACCAGAAGGGCACAAACTCTTATCAAGGACTTTGTAATTCTGGACATCCGGACCCTCGGGAAGGACAAGGCCTGTGCGGAGTGGAGGATCGCCGGACTTCAGGACGTGAAGATGGAATAAAGGAAAAAACTGGAACCGCTAGCTCCTAGGAGCGGGACTACGGGGCACCGCTAAGCCTTTTATTTATTTTGTCATGCCAGCATTCCGCCCTTTTTAGCTGGCATGACCGTTTTTCAACGGTGCCCTGGTTTTATGTAGTCTTTTTGTTTCAGTTTTATGGACCTTTGATTTAATTTGAATGTTTTATTTGATTTTGTTTTGTTTTGTTTTATGTATCTTTAAGATTTTTAATGTAAACTATTAAAAGTTACATTTTAAGTGTTTTAAAATTTTAGAATTTTAACTCACTGTTTATACACTGTCCCTTTTCCCCTGTCCCTGTTTTAGATCTAGGTTTATGTTCACTTTTTTAGAGAGCACTCCCCGGCCCTCACAAGCACTGGTTTTTTATAGATGGTTCTTTTTTTCCAGTCACTTTTAAAACAGCACAGGTTTTTTTCATGTTGATTTTAATCTGTGTCTGTTTTAACCATGTACAAAGCACAATTGTCTTGGTGTTTTTAAATGTATTTTAAATGCTTTTAAAACAAAATGTATGTCTGTATGCATGAATGTCATCTTTAAAAGAAATGTAAAATGAATGAAAAAACGAATGGGTGTAAATGTAAAAAATGTAAAATCTCAATAAAAGAGTATTTTAAAAGAGTATTTACCTAAAAGAGCTATTGTGTGCGTGTCTCCGTTAATCCCTGTGCTCGCTACAATATATATATATATATATATAATTGCGATATGGAGTCTTGCATGCCCCGGTAGCTACGAAATGGAGTCTTACCATCCACCTCAGGTTGCTTCAACCGGAGGTGCATGCAATGATATATATATGCATGCCCCGACAGCTAAATGCTTAGTTACGGCGCTGGGCAAAACCAAAGCCCATGGCCAGTATACAATATTTTTCTGTATGCATTCTTTTCTGTTGAGCACTACTGACACCGTTGAAAGGGTGAGTCTTAGGTCGCCTGTGGATACATTAGTCCAATCAATGCGTCTGAACCTGCATGCGCGAGTAAATACCATCCTAACTCCTAACATCCAAAAAAAAAAAAAAAAAAGTAGTGGAGTAGTGGTTAGAGCTCTGGACTCTTGACCGGAGGGTCATGGGTTCAATCACCGGTGTAGGACACTGCTGCTGTACAATTGAGCAAGGTACATTACCTAGATTGCTCCAGTAAAAACACAACTGTATAAATGGGTAATTGTAGTAAAAATACTGTGATATCTTGTAACAATTGTAAGTCGCCCTGGATAAGGGCGTCTGCTAAGAAATAAATAATAATAATAGTAATAATATAATTAGTAATATTACTAATATAGTAATATAATTGCATGCCCCGGTAGCTACGATATGGAGTCTTGCATGCCTGGGATATATATATATATATATATATATATATATATATATATATATATATATATATATAATTGCATGCCCCGGTAGCTACGATATGGAGTCTTGCATGCCTGGGATATATATATATATATATATATATATATATATATATATATATATATATATATATATATATATATATATATATATATAGTAAATGCTTAGTTACGGCGCTGGGCAAAACCAAAGCCTATGGCCAGTATACAATATTTTTCTGTATGCATTCTTTTCTGTTGAGCACTACTGACACCGTTGCCTCCCCCCCCCCCCCAGATTTCTGCCAGGCAGTGGCTTAGCCACTGTGTTAGGATCGTTCACACTGAAACATGTGTAAGAAATTGCAATATTGTTATATTTTTCGCTTCCCATTATAGCGGGGTGGACGTGGCATGGGCGGCGCTGATTTTTCTTTTCGCTCACGGAAAGAACTTTTTTATTTACCGCGTTGCTATCAACCAATGAGAATACATAAGCAAGCTGTACTTGCTCAACCCCAAACACAGATGCATGAAACATATAGGCTATCATTACTGTATATGCTATGTAGCCTAAGTACTACACATATAGATGTGGTAGAGGACATCTACTATGTAATGAGTAGCCTATGTATTTACATAGAATGCACTCGCCTCATGACATATCTTATTGCCAGCTGACCTCTCCAGCAGCAAGCCTACTAATAAGATTATCATTTTTCACGGATTGTGCAGCCAGCTTCATCAAGGGACGGTAACCAAGTCCATCCAGGTCTTGGAGATGGAGTGGTGGTAAATGTACAACCTGTTATTAATTGAATAACTAAAGAAATAAATCAGAATGAAAACAGTTCTGGACGCTGCTGAGAGAAAACCGGCTAAACTGTTTCAATTCCTGAGTTCGGTTACCTACTTGTTTTCATTCTGATTATTTGTTTAGGCTACAGCGTGTCCGTCAGCTCAACTAGCGAATGTCAGTGCAGTGTGATACCAAAAAAAATGAGTGGTTGGATTTGCTGTCAATCAACCCAAGTTTTTTGTTGGATCAGCTGTTTGTACATGTTTTTGTGTTTAAAGGCGCTGTAGTTATACAATGTAGTTAATGCAACTGTGTACACAAGTCCCTCCTCCCCCGAACCTCCAGAAGATTAGGTACCATCGGCAGTCCTGCGTCAGTCAAAGAGTAATTACATTAGTCAGGATTTGTGAAATTAAATAAAATGGTTTGCTTTGCTTTGAACACCAAATGTGAAATGAACAACCATAAGTACGAATGAAATTATATATAGTTACTTATTATCATAATGTGAAATTGAAATCTGATGCGCATGTTAAAAGTTCAAGTCCTTTGCTTCGTATTTCCTTTTTAGTTTTTAAACGGAAGTGTTCTGAACTGAATCTCTCTTTTTAACTATTTTGCACAACAGTGTATTTGGTTATTGGATCTTCTGTTAAAAAAAAAAAAAGTTCTTTATTTTTCGAAAATAAAACGTCATGCACTAATAAGAAATCAGGTTGCCAATTTCACCACTGTGACTATTCACCTTAAAAAAGTTACCATTGCCACCCTCTCCCGAAAAAAAATCCTGGCTACGCCACTGTTGCCAGGGTTTATTATTTAAAAATGCGCAGTTTATTTCAAACTTTCAAAACATAATAACATAACAAAGAGTGTCTAAGACCCTTCACCGTTATATTTGTTCTCGTGTGAGACTTTCACTTTTTCAGTCAGCGAAAATATGTGCTAAAACGGAGTGAATTTGAGCCCTGTTAAAATGGCAAAAATACAGCTACGTTTGGAGTTTTTCTACAACAAAAAAGCTAAACCTCCAACGCCAGAGACATCAACAGAAACCGAACCTGACTCTTCTGTAGTTCAGAATGTTACGAACAGCACAAGAGTGTGACGATCCTTCCATTTCAAACGCTCAGGTTAGTGCAGGTGTAGATGTCTGTCGATAAGAGACTCTTGCCTGTAAAGTGTTGTTTGCAGCTCTCTTGATTGTGACAATCTGGCGTAGAACTGTTTGTGATGAAATATCTGGTAATCTTAGAAAGATAGCTTAATGTTTACATAAAAATGGTTAAATTCGGGCATCGGGTTTGAGCATTTTTTTTTTCGGGGGGGGGGGGGGGTGATGGGGGTGCTGTGCCCCACCAGTTTTTCAAGCCATGAGTCGCCAATGGGCTGGGTTAACCAAATAATTTAAAGTGGGTGGGGCTAACCACATCATTTCATAAACCTTACTTGTTGTGCACTTCCATTTACTATATCGGTATCAGGGATATTATTTAAATAGTTCACACTTGGGTAAGAAAAGAATAGTATTATTATTTGTTTATTTTAGCAGACGCCTTTATCCAAGGCGACTTACAGAGACTAGGGTGTGTGAACTATGCATCAGCTGCAGAGACACTTACAATTACGTCTCACCCAAAAGACAGAGCACAAGGAGGTTAAGTGACTTGCTCAGGATCACACAATGAGTCAGTGGCTGAGGTGGGATTTGAACTGGGAACCTGGTTACAAGCCCTGTTCTTTAACCACTGGACCACACAGCCTAATACAACATTTATATAAAATATATTAAAATATCATGATATAACAAGATTTGTTTAAATGATTATCCAGATACAGTATAATATACATAAGAAATTGAAATTGACTTTCAGCACACACAAAAAAAGAAAGTAAAACATCTTTGGTGATCTGGGAGAGGAGAGTGCTGCAAGTTCCTTATTATTTCAGTGTTTCAGCCACACCTAATAAGATTGCATGAATGGCATTAACACATGCTCACAGTCCCTACACTGGGTAGAATGGAATTGCTCTTCCTGTGAAATGAGAAAACGTTTTTCACAGTAATCATTACCCAACATCCTTTGAAGACCTGCAGCAACATATAGGCAAGGTTGATAAGGACTTCAGTTAAAATTCTGGTCTACCTGGATTAGTTTCTTGTGGTTTTACCCTAGAAGATAAATATCTAGAATATGGGAATATTGCCTGCAAGTGAGTAAAATGTTTTTCTTTCTTACGTTAGAAGTTGTTTCACCTTGAATGGAACTACCATATATTTGCAGAAATTAACTTTCAATGGATACTATGTCTCAAGTTAGAAATACGAGTTTCATTAGAGTTAATTTTGTTCAGTTTAAATAATAAGTAATGCAAATAAATACATAGTTTTAAGAATACAATTTTATCTATTTCTACCAACCTTCATTGTTTTGTCTGTTTCAGACCCCTCTACATAGGGGCAGGAATAGCCACAGTCAGTGTGACCACAAGCAGGCAGACAAGCAGCAGTGACCTCATCTTCAGAGCTCAACACTGAACCACAAGCATGTTGCAGGATGTTATATAGCAGTTTAGCTTAGGGCTCCTCTCAATTTCAAAAACCTCACAAAACAGCAAGAGAATGATATAGCAGTTTGGTGTACTGTAAAGCCTATAAAGTGAGATTTGGAGTGAAGATCTTTTACGAATGTTGAAGTATTGATGGATTAAATAATACTTAATATTTATGTAACTTCTGGACTTACAGAGACTAGGGTGAGTGAACTATGCATCAGCTGCATAATGGATTTAATTATGAGTTTTTGCCACTGAACAACACAAAAAAGTCCATAATGTCAAAGTGAAAAATAAAATCTACAAATTGTTCTAAATTAATTACAAATACAAAACAGAAAATAATTGATTGCATAAGTATTCACCCCCTTGAGTCAATATTTGGTAGAGGCACCTTTGGCAGCAATTACAGCCACGAGTCTATTTGTATAAGTCTCTACCAGCTTTGCACATCTGGACACTGCAATTTTTGCATCTTCACGAGCTTTCCAGGCCCTGACGCAGAGAAGCATCCCCATAGCATGATGCTGCCACCACCATGCTTCACGGTAGGGATGGTGTTCTCAGGATGATGTGCGGTGTTAGGCTTGCGCCAAACATAGCGCTTAGCGTTGTGGCCAAAAAGCTCTATTTTGGTCTCATCACACCATAGAATCTTCTTCCACTTGGTCTCAGAGTCTCCCACATGCCTTCTGGCAAACTCTAGCCGAGATTTGATGCAAGTTTTTTTCAACAATGGCTTTCTTTTTGCCACTCTCCCATAAAGGCCAGTTTTGTAAAGCACCCGGGCTATTGTTGCCGTATGCACAGTGTCTCCCAGCTCAGCCGTGGAAGACTGTAACTCCTTTAGAGTTGCCATAGGCCTCTTGGTGGCCTCCCTGGCTAGTGCCCTTCTCGCCCGGATACTCAGTTTTTGAGGACAGCCTTTTCTAGACAGATTCACAGTTGTGCCATATTCTCTCCATTTCTTAATAATGGACTTTACTGTGCTCTGGGGGATATTCAATGCCTTGGAAATGTTCTTATATCCTACCCGATTGGTGCTTTTGAAGAACCTTATTCCGGATTTGCTTTGAATGTTCCTTCATCTTCATGATGTAGTTTTTGTTAGGAAATGTACTAACCAACTGTGGGACCTCCCAGAGACAGGTGTATTTAACCTGAAATCATGTGAAACACCTTAATTGCACACAGGTGGACACCATTCAACTAATTATGTGACTTCTAAAGACAATTGGTTGCACCAGAGCTTATTTAGGTGTGTCATAGCAAAGGGAGTGAATACTTATGCAATCAATTATTTTCAGTTTTATATTTGTAATTAATTTAGAACAATTTGTAGATTTTATTTTTCACTTTTCACTTTTTGTGTTGATCAGTAGCAAAAACTCCTAATTAAATCCATTTTGATTCCATTTGTAACACAATAAAATGTGGAAAAGTCCAAGGGGGGTGAATACTTTTGAGTGTCACTGTGTGTGTATATATATATATATATATATGTATATATATATATATATATATATATATATATATATATATATATATATATATATATATATATATATATAATGATAAGTCAGTCCGTCCTATAACCTCCAGATGTCCACATGACCAAATACAAATTCCCCATAAACTGATCTAAAGAATAAATAAGTTATTAACACATTAACTATTGGCTAATGAGTAATTATAGCTATAGAAATTGAGGCAATCAAGGCTTTTGGTTTTAGAAAAAGAAAAAAAACATGACTGTGCCAGATTACAAAATGTACATCAGTACCCATTTGCAGTCATGCACTGTGACGACAATATATTTTTCATAATCTGCCATTTATCTTTAGAACATTATAGAAAGGCTTTAGTAGACAGACATTTGAAATTACTGAAAAAAGAGATCTTAAAGTTGCAACCCTTAGCATATAGATGAATCATTTCCCTGATGTTAAAAACCAAATTGCAACCAGAGATATATTTTTTTAAAATATTGCTCGAGCAGGAATATGTATTTTAAAGATCCTCAAGGAGGCTAGTAATCCAAGATTCAGGGCCACACTGTAAATGGCACTGCCTATATCTTGAAGAAATACTTAAATAAAAATATTATAATAGAAATCCCAAATCCAAGAAAGAAGATAACCACTCTAATTTTTTTAAGCCTTTAAGAAATTGGATTTAAAGCTTGATTAGTCATTAGCCTTTTCTGTGTGTTAATTCATCATGTCAAAATTGGTAATGTTTAATTATTGTTAATTACACATATTAGGTGTACTCCACTGACATTGTGTGGTTGTAGGACTAATTTACAGGTCAGAAAACCTTTAAAAGATTGCATGAAATTCTCAAGGACTTATTCAAGTGTTAAAGCTTTGTGAACACAACAAAACAGCTGTCAAAAGCATTCTGTCTTAAAAAGACATAAATCCATTAAAATGAACACCCTCCCACCAACCCACATCCTTCACACACATGCATATACACAAACACACACAAGAAGAATACCAATTTCAAAAGATACCAAAATAAACTCAAGAACAAAGTGATTTTTATTTTTGTTCTTTATTAAAATGTCTTCATCTAGACAATGTGGGGAAGCTATAAAAAAAGGCCAACAAGATGCTCGGATATATTGTGATAAGTGTTGAATTTAAATCAAGGGAAGTAATGTTAAAACTTTACAATGCATTAGTAAGACCTCATCTAGAATATTGTGTTCAGTTCTGGTCACCTCGTTACAAAAAGGATATTGCTGCTCAAGAAAGAGTGCAAAGAAGAGCGACCAGAATTATCCCGGGTTTAAAAGGCATGTCGTATGCAGACAGGCTAAAAGAATTGAATCTATTCAGTCTCGAACAAAGAAGACTACGCGGTGATCTGATTCAAGCATTCAAAATGCTAAAAGGTATTGACAATGTCGACCCAGGGGACTTTTTCGACAAGGACCAGGAGTCACAAATGGAGATTAGATAAAGGGGCATTCAGAACAGAAAATAGGAGGCACTTTTCTACACAGAGAATTGTGAGGGTCTGGAACCCGCTCCCCAGTAATGTTGTTGAAGCCGACACCCTGGGATCCTTCAAGAAGCTGCTTGATGAGATTCTGGGATCAATAAGCTACTAACAACCAAAAGAGCAAGATGGGCCGAATGGCCTCCTCTCGTTTGTAAACTTTCTTATGTTCTTAAAATGTTTGTTTACTTAGGCATGAGCATGCTGTATATGCTATCCTGACACAGATACATGATTTACTAGCGCAGGATTAAAAAAAAAAAAAAAAAAAAAGAACAATATTTGGTTATCAGGCCAACATGCATTTGACTGTGATTTTTCTGCACTTCGACTGGCAGGATCACGACGTCACTTGTTGGATCCACCTTCACATTAGGACAGGATCAGCTGTATGCTGGGGAAAGGTGAGAATCCTTTTAATAAAACTTCCCATGTAGTTTGTTTAATGTTTGGTATCACTTATCCTCAAAATGGGCAAAATCTGCTACGATCACAAGATATATGGTGTCTGATTTAGTTGCTTGATAAGGAAGAAATCTAGATGGTGCTATTTTTTCATCAGCGTGTGTCAACATTCTATAGAACCATTGAATAGTAGACCCCTCTATCTGGTAAATAGGGGCATATTAATCAAGCTTGTAAAAACTGAAGCATTTCACTTTTTTTTTTTTTTTTTATAAATTTAGTCGTTGCCAATTATTTTTTATTATTTTCTCCCCAATTTGGAATGGCCAATTATTTTATTATGCTCAGCTCACCGCTACCACCCCAGGGCTGACTCTGGAGGGCGAAGACAAACACACGCTGTCCTCCGAAGCGTAGGCCAATTGAGCGCCGCCCCCTGGGAGCTCCCATCCTCGGTCGGCAAAGGAATAGCCTGGACTCGAACTCGCGATGTCCAGACTATAGGGCACATCCTGCACTGCACGTGGAGTGCCTTTACTGGATGCGCCACTCGGGACCCCCGGCATTTCACTTATTGTTCATTACAATGGATTTTGTATCATCCCGCAACCACGCTGGGTTTCACTGAGGTCATTGTGATAGAGCTGATTGTTTTAATATTTTCAATATTGTTTTTCAAAGTGTGCTAAATCAGTTTTTCCTGTTGCTATGGCCAACGGTTTCATCCTAGGAATCTGAAAAATAGTAATGGCATTTGCAAAGTTGTTTCTATTATCAATAATTGTATTAAGAGTTCCAAAATAATGCAATGTAAACAAAAACTGACAAGTTTAAATATCTTTTAATTGATTTTTAAAAAACAAATTAAAAAAATGGACTAACTGAAGGTGACATGTTTTCTGATTGATTTGGTAATGAAGTGCCACATAACACTGCAGTCTAGGGAATGGCTACAGGAAAGATAACTTACTGTTACAGGAGCCTCCTTTTTAGCTGATATTACAGATAGGCAGCCCAGACAAGGTCTTGGACGTCTCTTTGGGTTGGCTTCGAATTGTCTCTTTTCTCTGATCGGAATGTCTGGAGGGGAGGTGGCCTTCTGGTAAGATAGCAATAAGATTTAAAAAATGACATCTCTGTAAAAATTAAAAAAGGCAGTACCCCACCATCAAGTATAATTTTACACTAAAATATTTTGTCTTATTAACTTTAATTAACACCAACGATATTCATCCACAAATTAGTTCATTGTGTAAACATATCCCAGGGTTTCTACTGCGCATCTCCTTCTACCTTCCTTAGCTCCACACATTCCCACAATCCCCTTCTGCTACTGCACACTCTGAAAAGAGATCCCACTGGATGAGATTGTTTATTACATCTTTAAAGGGAGCGTATAAAACCAATGAACTACTCCATTGCATGTTAAACTTATTTTCGATCAACCAATGAGTTAGAAATAAGTGTGCATGACATGGCCAGTGACTGTGACTTATTCGTGCTGCAAATGATTTGATGTTACACCACCACTCTCTTACTTCAGACAAACACCACAACCCCTAGTCCTTTACACATTTACACATTTTTTATAAACAAAACACAAAACATCCATATAAGATGGATATGTGTAAAAGATCTGAATCATTGATATGTCCAGAGGGTGAAACAATGTGGCAGGAAAATGGTTCATTTTTATGGGACAGCACTGGTAATGGAACCTAAGTTAAAAAAAATAAAAATAAAATCAGGAAGATAAGCTGTGTACCAAACATAGACAATAACTCAAAAGTGAATTAAGTTTCCGATTGTATACCTGGCTATACACAGTTACTACTGATATAAAGACATTTTGGCTCATCTAACCTAGGTCTATGGCATATCCTGAAAACAGATTATTACAAAAATATGATTTCAAACAGCATACAAATGTAAGGGGACAGAGAAAAATAATAATTTGAATCTATCTGTCTCTCTAATGCGGGTTCGTAAACATCACATTGTAATTCTAATTACCTTTTCTTGTCCCTTGTCAAATCTACCCCATACTGTGCTGGCTTGGCTGCCTCCAGCATCTTCACCATCTCCGTCCAGCAAGGATACAACACCAGGAGAAGCAGGTCTTTTTTTACAAATCTGAAAAAAATACATTTGTATTTTAGATGTAATTTCTTGTCACGGGACATTATGTAAATGCTATTATCCATGGTGCTTACGACAAACATTTACACTTGGGTCTCTTTGAGAAAGACATTACTAAATCTCAACAAAGAATTTGCCATGCTTACAATTTGCCTATGCTTATGTATACATATACATCTCCTGCCACGTAAACTCTAAACGATGAACATGACATATCAACAGTATGTACAGGATAGAATAAGAATTAGCAATGAAATGTTTAATCACAGTCTGATGAGGGATTATCCAGATGTATGTAAAACTGTGTGACATTCACAATCTTGTATATTATCATTAATGTATACTCTATAATGTTGATGCTAAGTTTCCTGTCAATTGGATAAACAGTTTGAAACAAATTGTGTGTGTGTGTGTACAGCCACCTCCACTTCATCCCCTTCGCAATGGATTTCATCCCCAGCTGGGGATAACAGAGCTGGTATAAAATTCCAACTGTAGTCTCCCTTGGAGCACCAGACAGTGGCATGAATAAAGAGATTAGAAATTGCCCGCTTAGAGGGTATAAACTATCTCTTTAAAGTTTAAAATTACCAGCTTTTAGTGGTTGGTGTCCAGTCGTCATTTTTTACAGTTTCTTCGTTTCACTTTTCCTTTTGTTCAGTCATCCTGGTGCAATATATATATATATATATATATATATATATATATATATATATATATATATATATATATATATATAAATAAAGAGCTAGTTATAACTTTTAAATGAATCTTAACCTCAAAAACACTATCAGGGGGTCCTCGAGTGGCTCACCTGGTAAAAGCGTGGTTGTGTGGTCATACAGCACAGGTTCGCGTCCTGGCTGTGCAAAGTTGTCGGTCTTCGCTGTGAATTCCAAAGGGAGCGTAACATTGGCTCTGGCACTCCCGTGGGTTAGGGAAGCAAAAACAAAAGGGACTGTTTCTCCTCATTGCGCTACAGTGAACCCTGCTGGCCAGGCGCCCTGTGAGCTCAAAAGCGGACACCTGCAGGGCTGGCCTTTGTCCTCCAGAGGTCAGTAGCTCGCTGACATCCGCTCTCGAGTTCCTGGGTGTAAAAGAGGATAATAGTTTGGTTGTGGGATCGGAGGACGCCCACTGAACCTTTGGATCTCCTGAGCTGTGTAAGGAATTGCTGCGATGAGGAGAAAAAATAATTGGACATTCCAAATTGGGGAGAAATGTATATATACATAACTTCACGTCTGTCCCCAGGCAGGACGATTGAGATATTCGGTAAAGAAACAATGCTATAATTAATCCCTGTAATTACGCCAATTACAGATGTTTCTTTTGCTCCTAAATTATATTGGGATGGTCAGTAAATCATTTGCTGACAATTGCATCATTCACAGAAGGTGTGCGGCAGGTGTGGGATTAATTGGGCCTATTTATATCCCCATCGCTCACAACTTCTTAATTTCATTTTCAGAAATTGTAAAACAGTTTGTGTTAACTCTATAGACACCAGCCCCCTATATACCAACTAAAGTCCATTTATATTAAATATTTAAGTACGAGCATCCCAGGGAGAAAACTAGAATAGCAAATGAGCAAGTGTGCTCAGGTCAGCGCTTTGTGGTAACTGCAGGTATTTGCATCACACTGCTGAATGACCAATAGCCACCCAGTACTGTACATTGCAAATGGGCTGTTTCATCTGAGCTCAACTGTGTTAACCCTGACCTAGTCGAGGTTGGTGAACCCTGTTGTTCTGATTATCAACATAATGTCAATAAATCTTACAACACTGCATCACACACTTAAAGCAGTTTTTGGCAAAAACACCCACCACCACTGTCAAGTGCATAGGAAAAACAACCATAGTTTAACTGCAGTGGAGAAGATTGGATTTAAATAATTGCAAAATACTGCATGTTTGTATATTGAAATAATGAACATGTTAATGATTATTAAAAATACCAATTGTAGTTGTTTTTTTCAGACAAACATAAAACTGTAGGCCACTGTTTAGTGTCTGAAGGGGACACTGTATGCTAACCAAAGCCCATGGCCAGTATACAATATTTTTCTGTATGCATTATTTTCTGTTGAGCACTACTGACACCGTGGAAACGGTGAGTCTTAGGTCGCCTGCGGATACATTAGTCCAATCAATGCGGCTGAACCTGGTATGTAATCCCAAGGTAACTGCTCACAGTTAACACGTGTTAATACGTTAATTCACGTTTTAAGTAATACAGTGTCCCCTTCAGACATGTTAAAGGAGAAATTCGGAAATAACATACAAAACTATGCGCGAGTAAATACCATCCTAACTCCTAACATCCAAAAAAAAAAAAAAAAAGAAAAAAAAACAACAATAATATATATATATATATATATATATATATATATATATATATATATATATATATATATATATAATTGCATGCCCGGTATCTACGATATGGAGTCTTGCATGCCCCAGTAGAGGCAATATTGAGTCTTTCCATCCACCTCCGGTTGCTTCATTCCGGAGGTCCATGCAATTTATATATATATATATATATATATATATATATATATATATATATATATATATATAATTGCATGCCCCGGTAGCTCCGATATGGAGTCTTGCATACCCCGCTAGCTACGATATGGAGTCTTTCCATCAACCTCCGGTTGCTTCATTCCGGAGGTGCATGCAATATATATATATATATATATATATATATATATATATATATATATATATATATATATATATATATATATATATATATATATATATATTTGCATGCCCCGGTAGCTAAAAGCTTAGTTACGGCTCTGGGCAAAACCAACGCCCTTGGCCAGTATACAATATTTTTCTCTATGCATTCTTTTCTGTTGAGCACTCCTGACACCGTTGAAACGGTGAGTCTCAGGTCGCCTGCGTATACATAAGTCCAATCATTGCGTCTGAACCTGGTGTGTAATTCCAAGGTAACTGCTCACTTTTAACACGATTTAAGACGTTAATCCACGTTTTAAGTAATACAGTGTCCCCTTCAAACATGTTAAAGGAGAGATTCGGAAATAACATTCAAACCTATGCGCGAGTAAATTCCATCCTAACTCCTAACATCCAAAAAAAAGAAAAAAGAAAAAAAATAACAATAAAATATATATATATATATATATATATATATATATATATATATATATATATATATATATATATATATATATATATATTTGCATGCCCCGGTAGCTAAAAGCTTAGTTACGGCTCTGGGCAAAACCAACGCCCTTGGCCAGTATACTACTATGCATTCGTATCTAGGTGTATATGGTAGCTAGCGGTATACCGGCTCTTAAGGTAGCTTGTGTTGGAGCAGCAGGACAAGCTCGCCATCCCGCCCGCTGCTTTCCTGCTCACCAAAACACAACGCACCCAGGGGAGAGATACCATGGTAAATAGGAACCTTGAATAGGCTGCTCTTGATCTCCGGCTGCTCTTGATCTCCGTGAACGCACCCGCTGTCACATTGAAGCGCTTGAAAACACAGCACAACATTCCCTAATAACATTTGCAATGCATTATGACTTCAAAGGTATGACTTTAAGTCTATGACATTATTATTTATTGATTTTATTTTGTTTTATTTCTTTGATCACCAACTGCCACGACAACACACTCGTGTTTTTTTTTTTATGCAGTACTCCTGACGAACTTCACCCATTGACCGCATCGTACCGGCTCTTAAGGTAGCTTGTGTTGGAGCAGCAGGACAAGCTCGCAATCCCGCCCGCTGCTTTCCTGCTCACCAAAACACAACGCACCCAGGGGAGAGATACCATGGTAAATAGGTAACCTATTTACCATGGTATCCCTCCCCTGCGGCGGCTGCTCTTGATCTCCGTGAACGCACCCGGCTGTCACATTGAAGCGCTTGAAAACACAGCACAACATTCCCTAATAACACTTGCAATGCATTATGACTTCAAAGGTATGACTTTAAGTCTATGACATTATTATTTATTGATTTTATTTTGTTTTATTTCTTTGATCACCAACTGCCACGACAACACACTCGTTTTTTTATGCAGTACACTCTTAGAAAAAAGGGTACAATATAGAACCCTAAAAGGTTCTATCTGCTGGTATAGATTTGGAACCATTTTGAAGTGCTATATGGATCCTTTTAAAATGGTTCTTTGGAAGAACCCTGCATTAGAGGTTTAATAAAGAACCACCATGGTTCTTATATTAATGGTATAATACAGAACCATATTGGTTCCTCTGAAGAACCTTCTATTGAGGTTTAATATAGAACCATAAGAGTTACACTATTGAACCTTACAATTAACATTCTATGGAGGGTTGTTTGGTTCATCTGAGAAAAAACAAATGTATACCGTTAAGAGCTCTTCACATCCTTTAGAATCCCCCAACCTCAGAAGTGTAAGTGCTTTGATAAATCACTCAATTCAGGATGCCAACAATTTATTTATTAAACATTTATATAACAATTTATTGTTTTTACAGGTTAAACCATTAGAGTAGTTTCAGTTTCAGGTTTAGTTATATACAGTTTTACACAGTTTTATTCAACCTGTGTGTTTTTAATAATTAAACCATATTATTTACACAGTGAAAAAAAGGGTCTCGCAGCAAACTGGAAAATAAATCTATGCATCCCACAGATTTTCCTGAAACTTACACAAAAGACATTTTCAAGAACATGTAATAGACCTTGAAAAAGCTGAGATAAAATGTATATTGAAACTGATGAACGTGGGTTTCTTTTTTCTTATTCATTTTTTGGTGGCACAAATTAGAAGAGCTACAGTACAGTATTTAGATCAGAGCTTATTATGAGTTTATGATATCTATAAATTAAGACTGAATGTTTATTAGTTTTTTGAGATCAAAACTTCTATTAAAAACAATTTACATTTGTTATAAACAATTAATTTTCTAATCAGCCATTTACATTTAAAATAAATACTTTTTTTTGATATGTACAATTACATTTTTATATCAAATATTCTGTTTTTGTAATCAAATTAAATAGTTGACACAATAAATTCATTTAATTTCAGATTAAATGTTAAAATGGCATTCCATCAGATCAATATAATTATTCCCCAAGTAAAAGTGCAGTTATTTGACTGTACATCTTTAACACTGGCAAAGGTACTTTGTCAGAGATACTCAGCTTCATGAAGTACCTTTCCATGAAAGTCAGACAATTTTTTAGAGCTTTAGGATACTCAATGCCCAAGGAAAAATAAAGAGAAAAAATACATTCAACAGCAAGGGTGATATCCATTCCTGGATAATCACTGAGTATCTCAATTCCATCAACACAAACAGAGATGTCATCTGCTGCCAATGGGCTTGTTGTTCCCTTGAAAATGATAGTTGGCGTAGGTGATGGTGGTACCTGTATAGATTTTAAAATAATAATTAATAACTTTATTCAACAATAAATTATGTGAAATTGTACTTCAGCAGCATCTCACCATACCTACAAGCAGTGGCGGCTCGTGTGGTGGGGCTGCGGCTACTTTAAAGGGATTTCGTAATATTCCTCCCTTTAAAAACATTTTAACTGTCGGATCTCACTTAAAACAGCGAGGAACGTCTTAAACTCCTGTTAATTGCCTACAAGTCTCCCTCATAATTCATTAAGTACACATTTATGGCAAGCCAAATTAAGAGATACCTTTAAATATTTAACAGATATCTTTAAATATTTCAAAATATCCTTAAATCAGTTGAATATATCTTAAAATATTTTGAAATAATTAGAGATATCTTAACATATTTTAAGATATCTCAAAATGGTTTACAGATATCAGGAATTAATTTGGAGATATCTCAAACTCATTTTGAGATATCTCTAAATGATAATTTGACTTTGTATTTAACATTGAAAACATCAATTCAGTTAAGCTACATTTAAAAAGTAGAGCTCAATTAACTTACTTGGTCAACAACAAACAGATTTTCCCTCTCTCGAAACAAAGCTGGCAACAGCAACAATGCAGCATTCATTCTCAGTCCTACAAATAGGGTATCAGATCATATACAAAGTACAAAGCAAACGGAAGAATGTTGAGCAACCCTGGTCTGAGAGGTACAGGATCTTTGGCTTTGCATTCCACCAGTGCTCTCAGTTACATTCATGAATTCATTATTTGCTAAACTGCACAGATAAAGAATAGTTTAAATGATTTAAAGGTGCCTAAAAAAAAACACACACACGACTGTAGCTCTCCAGGACCAGGACTGACCACCACTGATACAAACGTTATTGTGGATTGGAGCAAAAAAATGTTAAGAACAGTATCAACAAAGTTTCTAAAAATCTGTTCATGCAGGTTTTTCACATTGGTTTTTATGCCCCTGTGAGAGTTAAATACCAGCTATCTTCCCCATGAAATATTATGCTCCAAGTGTATGAAATGAAGTTGCATCATTTTCTGTTTAATAGTTATTTATAGATCCTATTCTGAGATAGGTCAAAACAATTTGATGTACAATAAATATTTCTTATACATTACCATTTCCCTGTGTCTTATCTGAAGCATCTTCAATGTAGGACATCACAGTAGTTAGAAGATGCCCACTAGAAAGTCTGAAAATAGCATCTACCATTCTGGATAGGCCACTCATTAGGTTCCGTTCCAAGTTTACTCCAAAACGTAGTTCTACTTCGTGCAACAGCTAAAATACAGATGCTAAAGTTATTATTATATTTATTTATTTATCATATGCCTTTATCCAAGGCGATATACACAGCTGTAAAAAAAGAGTTGAATACTTACAAATAATGTAGTAGTTAAAAAAATCAATAAATAAAACAAAATCAAACTAAACTGAATGCGAGCAGAAAGAAGTTGCATGGGAAAAACCAGGAGCAGTGGAGTTTTGTAAAAGCTGGAGCAGGTGGATTGCTGATGCAGAAAGGTCACCTAGGAGGACTAATTAAAGTGATTATACATGCTTATAACTAAAAATATTAATTTCTGATCAATCACCATAGTAGAATAAAAACTAGTACCTACCAGTTTAGGATGCTTTAGGAATGGAAACAGACCAAGGACTTCTTCAGTGGACTTCTTCTCCATCATTCTTTCCCGAGTGTGTACAGTTCTATTCATGCTGTCACATATGGCTTCAATGTTCGGCCTCAATTTCGTTATTTCTTTTCTTATGGAGTCCAAGTGTTTGGCAATACTATGCTCGTCTTCTCCTGGGAACTCCTCACTTTGCATCTGCAATATGTATCATAACGTTAAGTAATTCAATACTTATGATCAGGCATTTACTGCATGTATTCTCTGTGCTGTTCTTTACTCTGGAAAAATGCTAAAGATCAAGTACTCTCCATGAAAGCCAATTAGCTAATAAACTACACAATCGCATGTATGTACATATATAAAGTATGTAATTCTATTTCAATCTATTTCTGTCAATGCAGATCCAAGAGTTAGGCTTACAGATTCTCTTCTCTTTTTCATGAGCGGTTGCTGTTGCTCTGGTGCACGCTTCCTTCCTCGACCCACAGCACCAAACTTTTTTTTCATGTCTTCTACAGTCTCCACTGAAATAAGTGTCTTTCTCTCTTTTTTGAATTTATTTCTCAGTATTTCAAGTAGAGTAGCCTGAAACAATGATAGAAAGTTAAACCTATGTCCATTATCTGGCTATAAAAAATACATATCAACTAGTAAAAATATATTTAACGCTGCATAATTTTGACAAATTAATGTTTATTCGACTATTTCTTTTATGAATATAACTACCAAATGTATACTCACATATCCAGTTTGGCTGTCATCCCTTAGAAATCTGTACTTACAGCACAAAGTACTTAGCACAGTACTGTACATTATGTGGTCTGGATACCTAAATATACAGATTAGAAAATAATATAGGCATATGAATTGTAAGTGAATTGTAAGAAAAATATATATTTGAGAAATAATGTCATGAAATACAGTTGCATTTTACAATTGCTTTAATTTACAAAAAAAACATGCTGAAAAGCATTATCAAAATGAATTTAATAAAACTTTTTCTCTTGAATAAAATATTGCTGTTATGATAGATTTAAAAAAAAAATAGTAATCATTTTAAAAATGAATATGCTATTTTATGTTATGTAATTATTCTAAAATTGGTTGCCTATGTATCTAAAACAAACACCGAAATCTCAGTTCTTACAGCGTATATTTGCTGAGGTCATCAAACAGAGTCTGTATTAGAGCTGCACGAAGGGCAGATTTGTCTTTTGATTTGAAACCAATGTCCTTTCTATCAAGGGCCATCTGTACAACTGGAGGAAATATAGGCAATGTATAACATGCGGTCCAAACATGAACACTTGTTGAGGTTTGTGGCACTTCTCTGCATTCTACTGGTAGCACCTTCTCTGAAACAATATGCTCATTTGCTTTTGTTCTATGAAAATACAAAAAACAACAAAAAAAACAATATTTCATAATTTTAATCACCTGAAAATATCTAAAGACTTGATATTTAAACAGAGCCTTATAATATAACAGCCATATTAATTTTCTACACAGAAGTTTAAAACCATACATTCCCAGTCCTCATTTTCAGGAATTAAACTAGTGAAAATACCTCTCTCTCTCTCTCTCTCTCTCTCTCTCTCTCTCTCTCTCTCTCTCTCTCTCTCTCTCTCTCTCTCTCTCTCTCTCTCTCTCTCTGTGTGTTTCCATAAAGAAATGTACTCCCATAATATACATCTTTCTTACAATACAACATTACAATACAAAAAGCGTACTGGTAGTAGTAATTTATACTTTTCAAAGTGATTCCTGTATAGTATGTGGTATTTAAATGTAAATACTAACACAACAATAGACTAACATAATGTATAATATATTTGTCATTACATACCTTTTAAGGTTCTCGAGAGCCTTTAAAAATTTGACTTGGTCCTTCATAGTTCGGAAGATCTTTCCAATCATATGTTCTGTCAGACCTAAAAGAGTCTCACCATCTATTTCTTCACCTAATGAACAAAAAAACATAAAAATAATCAGAAAAATAAGCACCAATGTTAACCTGCCATTGTAATTAATATCACAGTTTTAAATGCAAGCAGTACCTTATACACAGTATGATGAGGTGCAATATATAAACATCCATCACTGTCTTCATAAGCATCTAGTGCATGGTAGTCAACTTCATTGCCAGGTGTTAATGTACACCACTCATGCAAAGCCTCTATTTTGAAGGCATGAAGGTGAGAATTAAATTCCAGAGCAAAATACAGTTTCCCACACAAAATCCATGTACACCTAAACTGAATGATATGCAAGATTTTGAAAAAAATGGGTAAATCCTCATGGACTACATCGACAATGAAGTAATCCTTGACTTCGTATTTCACGTGATCCACAGTTAGTTTCTTTACTTTCAGTATGGTTTCATCAGCTTCAAGTTCACTGGCTTGAATATTGCATTTTTCAAGAATAATGTCTTTCAAAGATGTAGATGATAGCTGAACAACACAAGACCCTTCTTGCTCATATGACTCATGCAAAGCATCTGCACAACAAAAATCCCAACACTGTCTTTGTTGATGTCTTTTTGCTAAAGTAAAGCAGATGTTCCGGAAGTTGCACACATTTCTTGCAAGCCGCTTAAAGTACTGGTGCTTTCCTTCAAAACGTAAGCACCAAAGTGATCGAAGTGGTCCAAATTCAGCTAGCAATCTGGGGTAGTGTACCAAGTAATGCAATTTTGGTATAAAATTACCAGGATACAGTCTATTAAATTCGCTGAGAAATTCTCCAATTAAAATCTGCAAATGTGAAAGTGACGACTTTTTCACAACAGGAGACATTACAAAGTCTACTATTTCACGAAACAGAAGGTAGTGCTGCCAGTGTTCATCTTCTGTTGGGACAAAATGGCCAATTAGAAATGGAAGAAATTTAAGAACCGTTAAACCTTAACGAAATAATAAGTGTGAATGAGTACAATGACACACTAACATATTGTTTTAAATTTTTTCTAAGAGTGTATACAATATTTTTCTCTATGCATTCTTTTCTGTTGAGCACTCCTGACACCGTTGAAACGGTGAGTCTCAGGTCGCCTGCGGATACATAAGTCCAATCATTGCGTCTGAACCTGGTGTGCAATCCCAAGGTAACTGCTCACTTTTAACACGATTTAAGACGTTAATTCACGTTTTAAGTAATACAGTGTCCCCTTCAGACATGTTAAAGGAGAGATTCGGAAATAACATTCAAACCTATGCGCGAGTAAATACCATCCTAACTCCTAACATCCAAAAAAAAAAAGAAAAAAGAAAAAAATATCAATAATTAATATATATATATATATATATATATATATATATATATATATATATATATATATATATATATATATAATTGCATGCCCCGGTAGCTCCGATATGGAGTCTTGCATACCCCGCTAGCTACGATATGGAGTCTTTCCATCAACCTCCGGTTGCTTCATTCCGGAGGTGCATGCAATATATATATATATATATATATATATATATATATATATATATATATATATATATATATATATATATATATATATATATTTGCATGCCCCGGTAGCTAAAAGCTTAGTTACGGCTCTGGGCAAAACCAACGCCCTTGGCCAGTATACTACTATGCATTCGTATCTAGCGGTATATGGTAGCTAGCGGTATACCGGCTCTTAAGGTAGCTTGTGTTGGAGCAGCAGGACAAGCTCGCCATCCCGCCCGCTGCTTTCCTGCATTACTGCTCACCAAAACACAACGCACCCAGGGGAGAGATACCATGGTAAATAGGTAACCTATTTACCATGGTATCCCTCCCCTGCGGCGGCTGCTCTTGATCTCCGGCTGCTCTTGATCTCCGTGAACGCACCCGCTGTCACATTGAAGCGCTTGAAAACACAGCACAACATTCCCTAATAACACTTGCAATGCATTATGACTTCAAAGGTATGACTTTAAGTCTATGACATTATTATTTATTGATTTTATTTTGTTTTATTTCTTTGATCACCAACTGCCACGGCAACACACTCGTTTTTTTTTTTTATGCAGTACTCCTGACGAACTTCACCCATTGACCGCATCGTACCGGCTCTTAAGGTAGCTTGTGTTGGAGCAGCAGGACAAGCTCGCCATCCCGCCCGCTGCTTTCCTGCTCACCAAAACACAACGCACCCAGGGGAGAGATACCATGGTAAATAGGTAACCTATTTACCATGGTATCCCTCCCCTGCGGCGGCTGCTCTTGATCTCCGGCTGCTCTTGATCTCCGTGAACGCACCCGCTGTCACATTGAAGCGCTTGAAAACACAGCACAACATTCCCTAATAACACTTGCAATGCATTATGACTTCAAAGGTATGACTTTAAGTCTATGACATTATTATTTATTGATTTTATTTTGTTTTATTTCTTTGATCACCAACTGCCACGACAACACACTCGTATTTTTTATGCAGTACTCCTGACGAACTTCACCCATTGCCCGCATCGTACCGGCTCTTAAGGTAGCTTGTGTTGGAGCAGCAGGACAAGCTTGCCATCCCGCCCGCTGCTTTCCTGCTCACCAAAACACAACGCACCCAGGGGAGAGATACCATGGTAAATAGGTAACCTATTTACCATGGTATCCCTCCCCTGCGGCGGCTGCTCTTGATCTCCGGCTGCTCTTGATCTCCGTGAACGCACCCGCTGTCACATTGAAGCGCTTGAAAACACAGCACAACATTCCCTAATAACACTTGCAATGCATTATGACTTCAAAGGTATGACTTTAAGTCTATGACATTATTATTTATTGATTTTATTTTGTTTTATTTCTTTGATCACCAACTGCCACGACAACACACTCGTATTTTTTTTTTATGCAGTACTCCTGACGAACTTCACCCATTGCCCGCATCGTACCGGCTCTTAAGGTAGCTTGTGTTGGAGCAGCAGGACAAGCTTGCCATCCCGCCCGCTGCTTTCCTGCTCACCAAAACACAACGCACCCAGGGGAGAGATACCATGGTAAATAGGTAACCTATTTACCATGGTATCCCTCCCCTGCGGCGGCTGCTCTTGATCTCCGGCTGCTCTTGATCTCCGTGAACGCACCCGCTGTCACATTGAAGCGCTTGAAAACACAGCACAACATTCCCTAATAACACTTGCAATGCATTATGACTTCAAAGGTATGACTTTAAGTCTATGACATTATTATTTATTGATTTTATTTTGTTTTATTTCTTTGATCACCAACTGCCACGACAACACACTCGTTTTTTTTTTTTATGCAGTACTCCTGACGAACTTCACCCATTGCCCGCATCGTACCGGCTCTTAAGGTAGCTTGTGTTGGAGCAGCAGGACAAGCTCGCCATCCCGCCCGCTGCTTTCCTGCTCACCAAAACACAACGCACCCAGGGGAGAGATACCATGGTAAATAGGTAACCTATTTACCATGGTATCCCTCCCCTGCGGCGGCTGCTCTTGATCTCCGGCTGCTCTTGATCTCCGTGAACGCACCCGCTGTCACATTGAAGCGCTTGAAAACACAGCACAACATTCCCTAATAACACTTGCAATGCATTATGACTTCAAAGGTATGACTTTAAGTCTATGACATTATTATTTATTGATTTTATTTTGTTTTATTTCTTTGATCACCAACTGCCACGACAACACACTCGTTTTTTTTTTTTATGCAGTACTCCTGACGAACTTCACCCATTGACCGCATCGTACCGGCTCTTAAGGTAGCTTGTGTTGGAGCAGCAGGACAAGCTCGCCATCCCGCCCGCTGCTTTCCTGCTCACCAAAACACAACGCACCCAGGGGAGAGATACCATGGTAAATAGGTAACCTATTTACCATGGTATCCCTCCCCTGCGGCGGCTGCTCTTGATCTCCGGCTGCTCTTGATCTCCGTGAACGCACCCGCTGTCACATTGAAGCGCTTGAAAACACAGCACAACATTCCCTAATAACACTTGCAATGCATTATGACTTCAAAGGTATGACTTTAAGTCTATGACATTATTATTTATTGATTTTATTTTGTTTTATTTCTTTGATCACCAACTGCCACGACAACACACTCGTTTTTTTTTTTATGCAGTACTCCTGACGAACTTCACCCATTGACCGCATCGTACCGGCTCTAAGGTAGCTTGTGTTGGAGCAGCAGGACAAGCGAGGTTTGACACAGGCCCGGTTTTTGGGATGGAACCGCATAACAGTCTCGCGTTTTGATTGGTCCATGTCTGTCACATGAATATGTCGTCACACGAGTGGAAATGCGTGCAGGCATTTTAACATTGTGATCAGATAGAGTGATCTGCTTTCCACAACCTTACCATTAAAATATAATGTGGTATTACACTGTACTGATATTACAAACTATGAGGAATTACTTTATATAAATTATCATGTTGTGCACGAATGTAGGAATTGGCTTTCTGTGGTGATGTACTTTTTTCTTTCAAGTAGCATATATCGATAATCGTTTTTGCGATATATTTTAATATAAAACATATACGCTATTACAGTTTTGTTACAGGATACATTAGTTTATCTCTAATGTAATCACAGTTTTACATATAGACTGCCCCTGTTTTCATTTACGTCCCAAATTCTGGGCCGCTTTGCTTTTCAGATAATGTCCCAAATTCTGGGCCGCCTTGGTTTTTAGATAACGTCCCAAATTCTGGGCCGCCTTGGTTTTTAGATAACGTCCCAAATTCTGGGCCGCTTTGGTTTTTAGATAACGTCCCAAATTCTGGGCCGCTTTGCATTTCCGAATTCAGCCCAGTTTTGGGGAATCAGCTGACAGCCGAGTTTCTAAGTCATGCATGCACAGTTTACCATAAACTGGATCGTGAATTTATTTGAGAGTAACCCTTAGTACATTAATCAAAGTTCATGTATTTTTTACTCTCCCCAGAAATCTTTTTTTTTTTTTTTTTTAATGAAAAAAACAAAAATGTAAATGTTAAACGTATTTCTTATTACATGAAGAAACTACATTGCACTGAAATAGATACATGAAAATTAATTAAAACAGCCGTTTTCCTTTATTAAAGGCTAATATTAAAACACATTTTTGGGAAGGAACATGGTATTCCGAAAAAAGGACATCTCATTTTCTTATGTAACGTCCATCAATATATTGTAGTGTTTCAGGTTCTTTTTGGACAGAAATGAGACTGCAACTGTGAGTAGATGAAGGCCGTTTATTTTGACAATAATTAAATAATCACAAAATAAAATCATAAAGTGATGGTAAGGAGACTGGGAGTCGAAAGTGAAAATAAATGCTTGTAGTAATTTTTCTTTTACCCTACCCTTCCCAGTCTTTTCCCCGCCCCTCTTGTGAGCAAAACCTGAACTCCAATTCCCCTCCACACACGTGTACCACCATGCAACCCCTGCATGCATACACCAACCATGCAACCCCTGCACGCATACACCCACCATGCAACCCCTGCACGCACACACCACCATGCAACCCCTGCACGCATACACCCACCATGCAACCCCTGCATGCATACACCCACCATGCAACCCCTGCACGCACACACCACCATGCAACCCCTGCACGCATACACCCACCATACAACCCCTGCACGCATACACCCACCATGCAACCCCTGCACGCACACACCACCATGCAACCCCTGCACGCATACACCCACCATGCAACCCCTGCATGCATACACCCACCATGCAACCCCTGCACGCACACACCACTATGCAACCCCTGCACGCATACACCCACCATACAACCCCTGCACGCATACACCCACCATGCAACCCCTGCACGCACACACCACCATGCAACCCCTGCACGCATACACCCACCATGCAACCCCTGCATGCATACACCCACCATGCAACCCCTGCACGCACACACCACTATGCAACCCCTGCACGCATACACCCACCATACAACCCCTGCACGCATACACCCACCTTAGCAATTCTTTGCAAAATATATTTTCGGGTATTCAGCCCCATTCATGTCTATGGCAGTGTTATAAAACACATTTTCAGGCATATCTCTCGAACCCGAGCACGTAGAACCACCATTCAAAGTGATATAGACTCAGGGGAGCACCCCAAACCACCCCCTAAAAAGGTGTGGTGGTTCACCCAAAAACTCATGTCATGACGAAAAAATTCACTTTGCCAAGCCGTCCTGGCATTTGAACCATAAAAATAGTGACTCCTTGTGCGGGGCCCCATGGGGCCCCAACGCAAAAAAAAAAATCAAGTTCCTAACCCCCACAGAACCCGAGATACGCCCTGTCAAAAATGTCCAAAAACTACCCTTTTCGGGGTCATATCTCCATGACCCCGGGGCCTAGAAACCGGGTTGAACTTCCTAGGGTCATGTCTGGGGGCCCTCTTTCACAGGGAGCCATCCGTTTTCAAATGCTACATTTTCAACAAATTTTCACATTTCCAATAGCTTTTGAGCTCCAGGTTGGCAAAAAAAGTCTAAACTGGTGTCCTTTCTAGCTGGGGACACGTTGCTTTGAGGGATCGACAGGGGCCCCGAGGTGGACCTCCATACCGATTTTCAAGTCTTGGGGACCCCCGGAACCCAAGATACAGCACCCTGAAAAATGTCTATGGGAAATCCCATTATAAAACCCCTTTGGGGCAACGGCCACCATCTGGCGGTGGGGTGGCGTTTGAACCCGTGGCTGATGTCTTTCTTTAGCTAAGACTCTTGTGTATGCAAAGAATGTCCTTCTGAGTTTGTTGGCCCAGGGGTCGTGGAGATACGGGTACGATAAGAGACCACCCCCTTCCCTATGGCAAATCCCATTATAAAAACACCATCGGGGTAAGGCTCAGCTAATGGCGGTCGTGGGTCTTACGAACTCGAAGGAACCCATTTTCTTTAGCTAAGATTGTTGTGCATCTAAAAAGAGTACAGAAGCACCAATTTAAGTCCATTCCAAGTGTTTTGTGATCACAGTATCAGCCTGAGTGTATCAGAGCACAGTTTTGCACCAAAAGCAAGGGGAGGCGAAAAAAAGCACTACATACCCTATTCTTTAAGATATCACTTTGCACTGCAAATTTGAGGAACGCAACCACTTAGCAACTTGCAAATTGGTACTGCAATTTAAAGGCCTGTAGTGCCTAACTGATTCAAGTGTTTTTGGAATGATTCTTGCAAAGACTGATTTATAAGAAAAAAGAGAGATTGACAAACAGCATTTTGCTTTATATGCAGAAACGGGCAACTACAAGAGGGTGTCAAACAAGCTGTGAATGTCCCAGGAGGCTACAGAGTACCTCTGAGTATGAATCCAGATGCTCGCATACCTGTTCTTAGATGTCCGAAACCACTGTATCGCTGTATAACTGTATACCCTATAAATATAACTTTTTATTGTGTATTTGAGGAACACAACCAATTACAAACTTCATTTGAATTGCTGTGCTATCAGAATATCAGTGTATAACTTTGCTGGGTATTGCAGTGTATGCTGGGTATCAAAAGGTCTTCAAACTTTTACAAAAGGCCGTCAAAGTTACAAAAAATAGGTGTGCTCCTAACCTAATACTTGTCTTTTTAATTCTGTGCATCCAAATACTTAATTAAAAGTTTTAAGAATTAAGCTTACTGTTTGTTGTTCTGTCCTAAACCAGCAGTTTGTCACCCAGACTTATTAAATAAACAGGGGGGGGGGGGTCATCAGATTATTCTCCATTTTATTGTAACTGAGGTACCATTCAGTTGAGCGAAAATTGTAAAGGGGTACTCGAGCTGAAACCTCCAGATAGAAGGGCTACAGTTTCAAAAAAAGGTTGAAAACCCCTGACCTACAGTATAAATGATCAGGAATAGATAAGGGAAATGCTGACTAATACAATACAATAGGATTTATTTGAAGTTGTTGAAGGTCACTGGTCTCTTAAACCCAGAAGTTCTGATAAACCCCTATGCCTCACTATATATTGATGGACATTACATAAGCAAATGAGATGACTTTTTTTTTTTTTTGGTATACCATGTTCCTAAATGTTTTCTGAGGAGAGTAAAAAATACATTAACTTTGATTCATGTACTCTTAAATGAGTTAACGGTCCAGTTTATGGTAAACTGTGCATGCATGACTTAGAAACTCGGCTGTCAGCTAAGCAGAATAGCTCAAAAACTGATGCATTGGTATTGGGAGACACAAGTACTGTACCTCTAATCAATCTGATCACTTTAGAGGAGGGGCAGTTTCAGTTGCCAACAAACAGCATATATCTTAAAGTGCAAAGGAAAAAAGTGAGTGATCCACAAATGTTTTCGGGAGTACTGTGAGCTTCAGGAAAAACTAAACACAATTTCAAGCCGTCCTTTTAACTAACAGACAAATATTCTTTCATGAAAAAAAGGTTTTCTTTCAAAAACTATTTTACATAACTTTCTACTGTCAATTCAACTGCTGTAGAGAAACATATATATATATATATATATATATATGTATATTAATTGGCTCACATAGCAGACTTTATTGACCATGTTGTTTGGTCAAGATGCATTATGCTGTATGATATTAAACAGCTGATCCTTTTGCTTGACTGGGCAAGGTGAGTATGGGCACATGTTCATACAATCCTTTGGCTCTAAGTCTGGGCAAGGTGGGGCTTGTTTTATCATGTCAAGCATGTGATCATTTTGCCTAGACATGGTCCATCTTACCAGTTTAATGTTACCAGGGGCTTAGCTAGGAATAGATTTTTACTGAGGCAAAAATCAAATTTTTGTCTAAAAAAAACCCAAAACCCTGTGCATATCCTGTTCATGTTACGAAGGTGAAATTTATCATATTTTAAAGCCCGGAGACTATTAATGCAAACTGCAAAGCGATACAACATATTCCTAAAATTACCCTATTCACACTGTTAGAAATATGTGATATTAAAAGGACAAGAAGAATAGAAGTTATAGATATGAACACGTAGATGGGTTTATACCTTCATTGAGAGACATGCGTTTGGTTCACTGCTATTGAAGTTAATGCTGACACTGATGACACTGATGCTACAACTGGAGCTGGTAAGACTGGTGCTGCTACTTCCAAATATTTAACTAGAATTTATAATAGTATATGTATGTATAACATGTGTATTGTAGTTTATTTCCATTTGTATCCATCTTGAACAGAACCTTTAATTGGATAAATATGTAGGAGAAACCCATACGACGTTCAACACAATAATAAATCCTCAGGGCAAGATGCCCCTGCACAACACAATACAACATAAATAAATAAATAAATAAATAAATAAATAAATACATAAATAAATACATTATGCTATCGCTGGCAAAAGGCTGTTTGAAATTTTTTAACTACTAAAAGTAGAAAAAGCGCGGTCGACGAAGAAATGCTCCAGCAACAGCGGTTGCCCTCTCAACCAATCAGCTGCCATCGCAACCCACAGCGCGAGGCAGATGTTCAACGTTTCTTCACAGGCGGTAGAGCTTTCTTCACTGAGAGGTGAGTAAAACCTTTTAATAACGCTAATTATCTTTATTTGTGTGAATGAATGAAAAAATATAAACTAAAGACGTACAGACAGCTCTACAACATCCACGAGTAAAATAAAAAAAGGTTATTTTGCTTTTGTTAATGATGCGGGTCAATGATAGAATTTCTGAGGTAATTTTTTTTAATTTTTTTTTTTTACTAAACTTGATGACGATAATCAATTGGGCTGAACTGAGAGAGGAAAAGGGTAATACTTATGATACTTCTGGGAACTTTCTGACGTAAAATGTTTCATTAAGTCTATTGTTTAATGACGATTTCTAGGATACATGAGTATTAAGTATGAGGTAAACATAAGATTTGCTTCACTGCTACGATTTCTCGGGCGGTTCTGGTACGAAAATAATAAAACACAAATTACTATCTTTTTCTCTTGATTAAATGAGACTTTTTTTATCGACGTTCTTTTAAAACCATGGTGTTTAATATAATTTGTCACTCATGCAAACTGAAAACAATTTTATTTTAGTACTACTGTAAAAAATAAAAAAAACAACTTTAAAATACAGTACTGAATAATAATTCCTGGTAATTGTGTGACAAAGCATTAAGTATTGTAGTTTACGGTGTCAATATATGACAGCGTCTGAAATGGTGCGCATCACTTGAACAGTTGAGTAAGCGTTCTTTCGCGGGCTAGGATGTAGGCTACACCGCCTTGCAGGTCCAGTGTGCCTAACAACAGAACATTAACATAACATTAAACACCAAATCCCAAATCACAAAGCGCACGCACACACGCAGTCCAGTGGCCACGCCTTCCTGCTCGCACACAACATTATAAACATAAACATTTGGCTGCCGAGAAAAGCTTAGCTATTTTTCTGTTCGTATGTCACCAGACATGTAGACAAAGACGTAAACACACAAACAGATTTAATAAGAAAAAGAGGCACTACATATTATTTCTAACAGGGTTTTTCAATTACATGATAGAAAAAAATCAATGTAATTCTGCATATGAAGTTAATTTGATGCATTGGTATTGGGAGACACAAGTACTGTACCTCTAATCAATCTGATCACTTTAGAGGAGGGGCAGTTTCAGTTGCCAACAAACAGCATATATCTTAAAGTGCAAAGGAAAAAAGTGAGTGATCCACAAATGTTTTCGGGAGTACTGTAAGCTTCAGGAAAAACTAAACACAATTTCAAGCTGTCCTTTTAACTAACAGACAAATATTCTTTCATGAAAAAAAGGTTTTCTTTAAAAAACTATTTTACATAACTTTCTACTGTCAATTCAACTGCTGTAGAGAAACATATATATATATATATATATATATATATATATATATATATATATATATATATATATATTAATTGGCTCACATAGCAGACTTTATTGACCATGTTGTTTGGTCAAGATGCATTATGCTGTATGATATTAAACAGCTGATCCTTTTGCTTGACTGGGCAAGGTGAGTATGGGCACATGTTCATACAATCCTTTGGCTCTAAGTCTGAGCAAGGTGGGGCTTGTTTTATCATGTCAAGCATGTGATCATTTTGCCTAGACATGGTCCATCTTACCAGTTTAATGTTACCAGGGGCTTAGCTGGGAATAGATTTTTACTGAGGCAAAAATCCAATTTTTGTCTAAAAAAACAAACAAAACCCTGTGCATATCCTGTTCATGTTACGAAGGTGAAATTTATCATATTTTAAAGCCTGGAGACTATTAATGCAAACTGCAAAGCGATACAACAAATTCCTAAAATTACCCTATTCACACTGTTAGAAATATGTTATATTAAAAGGACAAGAAGAATAGAAGTTATAGATATGAACACGTAGATGGGTTTATACCTTCATTGAGAGACATGCGTTTGGTTCACTGCTATTGAAGTTAATGCTGACACTGATGACACTGATGCTACAACTGGAGCTGGTAAGACTGGTGCTGCTACTTCTGGAACTGATGCTGACACTGCTGGGACTGGCAGGACTGGTGCTGCTACTGCTGGAACTGGTAAGACTGGTGCTCCTACTGCTGGAACTGGTAAGACTGGTGCTGCTACTGCTGGAACTGGTAAGACTGGTGCTGCTACTGCTGGAACTGGTAAGACTGGTGCTGCTGGGACTGGTAAGTGGTTCTGCTACTGCTGGGACTGGTAAGACTGGTGCTGCTACTGCTGAAACTGGTAAGACTGGTGCTGCTGGGACTGGTAAGACTGGTGCTGCTACTGCTGGGACTGGTAAGAGTGGTGCTTCTACTGCTGGAACTGGTAAGACTGGTGCTGCCACTGCTGGGACTGGTAAGACTGGTGCTGCCACTGCTGGGACTGGTGCTGCTACTGCTGGGACTGGTAAGACTGGTGCTGAAACTGGTAAGACCGGTGCTGACACTGCTGGGACTGGTAAGATTGCTGATACTAATGCTAAGACTGATCGGACTGCTGAGACTGTATGATGCCACAATTAAAAACTGATTTAGAAGACTTTACTTTAAATCAGGGTTTGCTAATCCTCCTATATCCTGATCTATCGAAACGCTGTAACACTTCCTCCTGGGACATGTCCGGACATATTAGCAGGGCAAGGCCATTCAGTCTATTTTTACCCATACTGCTGCGAGACCAATCAAACATATCGAAACAATGCACTCAGTTAAACTCTTTGTCATCATGAACAGAGACCGTAAGAATCTGTTTGCTGCGGAAAACACGTACTGTCTATATGCTGTCAGAGAATATTTGTTTTTACACTTGGGGCGGGGCAAAAAACATGCAAGGATTTTTTTGTTTGTTTGTTTGAGAACCAAACTAATACACTTATCATATATCATCATGAACAAAGACAATGTTGCTTTAAATGTACAGAAATCTACTTTAAACTGCTTCTGGTGTACAGAGGTCAAGGTTGAACGTGGCGCACTGTCCGTGTCTCATTCATGTTGGAACGTAGCTGCAGTTTACTTCAGTATCCAGTGCGTGGTTACCACTGAACAAGCTGTTTAAAGATGCTGAAAATGATTAATAAATAAATAAATAAGTAAATAAATAAATCACCTGTATTAAAAACTTTGGATTTTTGTCTCTAACGAAAACATTCGGAATATATATATATATATATATATATTTTTTGAACTGCTGTTGCCAAACAGTGAATTTATAAATAGAATTACCTCCAATTCTTCTAGCCCATGGCATCAAATACAATACATGAAAAGTATTAAAAACTAACAGCTATAAATTATTACATCAGGGGAGAGGGATGGTGTTGAAATTGAAGAATTAAGGGAATGGGAATATGCAAATAAAGATGATCACAATATAACGTAAGATGCTGCGTCAGCATTTTATTTTTAAAATACAGTGTAAGTGATTTATTTTTCTGTTTTTTATTTTTTTATTTTTTATTTTTTAAGGACCCTACAACTCCCACACCTGTCATTATCTGGGGAAACCCCTTCCATCTTGATACAAAAATTGGTCTGAGAATGAATGGACAACATTTACTTGCTGAGGAGGCTGTGTGGTCCAGTGGTTAAAGAAAAGGGTTCGTAACCAGGAAGTCCACGGTTCAAATCCCACCTCGGCAAACTGACTCATTGTGTGACCTTGAGCAAGCCACTTAACCTCCTTGTGCTCCGTCTTTCGGGTGAGACATAATTGTTAGTGACTCTGCAGCTGATGCATAGTTCACACTCCCTAGTCTCTGTAAGCCTTGGATAAAGGTGTCTGCTAAATAAACAAATAATAATAACCTGAGGCCCTCACCCAGAGATTTGGGCTTCTTTTTTCCTTGTATTTTGTGTACAATATCAAATACCCACAGAGAAAAAACAGCCTAATATTATATTGAGAAATGTATTTTGGGTACTCCAAAAAGATCAGAAAACTCCACCTAGTATAGTGGGAATAGTAAACTTTCTTTTGTCAGGCGCCAGGTCGGGAAAGCAATAAGGGTGTTGGTTCTGCTATAATAACCACAGGCTCAGGGATTACTATTTTTTTTTTTTTTTCTTTTGAGCAGACACCCTTACCCAGGGCAACTTACAGTTGTATACAGCTATGCTGATGATAACCACCTGTTATCTGTCCCTAAAGCAAGGACATTCTTCTGCCTGGGTGTTATTAGCTACTTGCCTTACAGACATCAAGCATTGGATGTCACAGAATCTCCTAATGTTGAATTGAGATAAAACAGATGTTATGCTAGTGGGCTCACAGAACCAACTAAAAGGAAATGTAGGATTACATGAGCACGACCCTTGCAGTCTCTCATCAAAATTTAAAGTCGAAATTAAGAGTTTGAGGGTAATCTTTGAGTCTGATCTATCATTTTAGACTCATACTAGGGAAGTTACTAAAGTATATTTTTACCATTTGAGAAATATAGCCAAACTTAGACCAACTCCCCAATAATGTTGTTGAAGCTGACATCCTGGGATTCTTCAAGAAGCTGCTTGATGAGATTCTGGGATCAATAAGCTACTAACAACAAACAGAAATAAGAAATAAATAATAAAAGAAACAACCTTCTTATGTTCTAATTATTTCTGTATCTGATGCCGAGAGAATAATACATGTCTTTGTTTCATCTAGAATTGATTATTGTAATGTACTTTTTTAAATGGTGATTTTGCTGTTAACTTATAAGGCCCTGAATGGATTAGCGCCTCATTATTTACAGGAGTTACTGACACCGTATCTTCCAAACCACACTCTGAAATCACAGGATGTGGGGCTGCTGGTTATTCCTAGGGTCAACAAAACAACACGGGAGGCAGGGCTTTTTTCTGGAATGCTCAGCCTTCGTTTATCAGGAAATCTGGGTCCATTACAGTTTTCAAGTCAAGACTAAAAACACACTTTTATAAAATGGCTCGCTTATCTTAGTGGGTTTTAATGTAACTTTAAAATTGGTGCTTTTGTATTGTGTATACTGTTTAAATTGGTATTTAAATGGGCTGAGTGTAGCAGTTATATGTGTGACCTGCTATACAAACAGATTGTGATTTTTTTTTCCTGCTATGTACTATACAGTGCTTTGCGATACTTTTGTATAAAAAGCGCTATCTAAATGCAATAAATAAATAAATAAAAATAAATAAATGTGTTAATATTTTTTATAATACTTGTTTTATAAAATACTTGTGACTAAAGTTAGGTTTTTGCTTGTTTTGTTTGTAATTAAATTAATTACATTATGGATAATATATTATGATTAGTTATAATTAATATATTTATATATCTACCTGTCAAGAAATGTTGTCAGCCTTTCACTTATTTGTGTATTTGTTATTCTAAGGGTAATGAAACATATACAGACTGTTTTATTTGTATGCATTTATGTGTTATAATTAAAAGTATAACTCCTATACTGTATTTATTTATTTTATTGCTCTACCCGTAATAAAGGGTTTCTATAAAAAGTATTTCTTTGTTTTTATTGATATTGCAAACCAGTAATTCCTAGCATGTTATTTAACCAGACAAATTATGCAGACACGCATATTATATATATATATATATATATATATATATATATATATATATATATATATATATATATATAATATTATGCATGTAAGTTTGTAAATAAACATAAAAGGTTCCAAGTAGAACCTTGAGGTTCTTAAAAGATCCTTATTTGTAAGGTTCCTCATGGAACCCTAGTAAAAAGGTTCTTCGAAGCACCTTAAAAGCTTCCTCCACAGTATCAACCCCAGATTAAGAGTGTATGCGTGAGTAAATACCATCCTACGTATTAAGGGAATGGGAATATGCCTCTCCATCATATATATATATATATATATATATATATATATATATATATATATATATATATATATATATATATATATATATATATATAATTGCATGCCCCGGTATCTACGATATGGAGACTTGCATGCCCCGGTAGCTGCAATATTGAGTCTTTCCATCCACCTCCGGTTGCTTCATTCCGGAGGTCCATGCAATTTATATGCTGGCTCCGGGGATCAACCAAAGTGCGGCCTCCCCAGCGCATCAGCATGACAACCGTCTGGATTGAGCTAAGTAGGGTACATCTCTGGGGTTTTCAAGTGGGCACCTTCCATCCTCAGTGTTTCGCCGACTAGCCCACGACACTTCAAGAGGGCTCGACGGTGATTCTGGCGTCCCAGCATGACCCCCCTCCGTCCCCCACTCAACTCAGCCCAGCTTACTTACCTGTACATCAGCATTTCTTTCTTTCTATTGTGCTTGGGATCCCCAGCCAGAATCTTTCCGTCTCAACCACAGCCAGTTGCTGCTCCTCTCTGCTGCTTCAGATAAGTTCTTCACTGTGCGACGCAACTCTTCGCCGCTGAATCCGACGTCTCTGAGAAACCGGGTTGTAGAGTGTGCCACAAATATATATATTTGCATACCCCGGTAGCTAAATGCTTAGTTATGGCGCTGGGCAAAACCAAAGCCCATGGCCAGTATACAATATTTTTCTGTATGCATTATTTTCTGTTGAGCACTACTGACACCGTTGAAACGGTGAGTCTTAGGTCGCCTGCGGATACATTAGTCCAATCAATGCTTCTGAACCTGGTGTGTAATCCCAAGGTAACTGCTCACAGTTAACACGTTTTAATACGTTAATTCACGTTTTAAGTAATACAGTGTCCCCTTCAGACATGTTAAAGGAGAAATTCGGAAATAACATACAAAACTATGCGCGAGTAAATACCATCCTAACTCCTAACATCCAAAAAAAAAAAAAAAAGAAAAAAAAATAACAATAATATATATATATATATATATATATATATATATATATATATATATATATATATATATATATATATATATATAATTGCATGCCCCGGTATCTACAATATGGAGTCTTGCTTGCCCCGGTAGCTGCAATATTCAGTCTTTCCATTCACCTTCGGTTGCTTCAATCCGGAGGTCCATGCAATTTATATATATATATATATATATATATATATATATATATATATATATATATATATATATATATATATATATATATATTTGCATGCCCCGGTAGCTAAATGCTTAGTTACGGCGCTGTGCAAAACCAAAGCCCATGGCCAGTATACAATATTTTTCTGTATGCATTCTTTTCTGTTGAGCACTACTGACACCGTTGCCTCGCCTCATGACATATCTTATTGCCAGCTGACCTCTCCAGCAGCCAGCCTACTAATAAGATTATTATTTTTCACGGATTGTGCAGCCAGCTTCATCAAGGGACGGTAACCAAGTCCATCCAGGTCTTGGAGATGGAGTGGTGGTAAATGTACAACCTGTTATTAATTGAATAACTAAAGAAATAAATCAGAATGAAAACAGTTCTGGACGCTGCTGAGAGAAAACCGGCAAAACTGTTTCAATTCCTGAGTTCGGTTACCTACTTGTTTTCATTCTGATTATTTGTTTAGGCTACAGCGTGTCCGTCAGCTCAACTAGCGAATGTCAGTGCAGTGTGATACCAAAAAAAATGAGTGGTTGGATTTGCTGTCAATCAACCCAAGTTTTTTGTTGGATCAGCTGTTTGTACATGTTTTTTGTGTTTAAAGGCGCTGTAGTTATACAATGTAGTTAATGCAACTGTGTACACAAGTCCCTCCTCCCCCGAACCTCCAGAAGATTAGGTACCATCGGCAGTCCTGCGTCAGTCAAAGAGTAATTACATTAGTCAGGATTTGTGAAATTAAATAAAATGGTTTGCTTTGCTTTGAACACCAAATGTGAAATGAACAACCATAAGTACGAATGAAATTATATATAGTTACTTATTATCATAATGTGAAATTGAAATCTGATGCGCATGTTAAAAGTTCAAGTCCTTTGCTTCGTATTTCCTTTTTAGTTTTTAAACGGAAGTGTTCTGAACTGAATCTCTCTTTTTAACTATTTTGCACAACAGTGTATTTGGTTATTGGATCTTCTGTTAAAAAAAAAAAAGTTCTTTATTTTTCGAAAATAAAACGTCAATGCACTAATAAGAAATCAGGTTGCCAATTTCACCACTGTGACTATTCACCTTAAAAAAGTTACCATTGCCACCCTCTCCCGAAAAAAAATCCTGGCTACGCCACTGTTGCCAGGGTTTATTATTTAAAAATGCCCAGTTTATTTCAAACTTTCAAAACATAATAACATAACAAAGAGTGTCTAAGACCCTTCACCGTTATATTTGTTCTCGTGTGAGACTTTCACTTTTTCAGTCAGCGAAAATATGTGCTAAAACGGAGTGAATTTGAGCCCTGTTAAAATGGCAAAAATACAGCTACGTTTGGAGTTTTTCTACAACAAAAAAGCTAAACCTCCAACGCCAGAGACATCAACAGAAACCGAACCTGACTCTTCTGTAGTTCAGAATGTTACGAACAGCACAAGAGTGTGACGATCCTTCCATTTCAAACGCTCAGGTTAGTGCAGGTGTAGATGTCTGTCGATAAGAGACTCTTGCCTGTAAAGTGTTGTTTGCAGCTCTCTTGATTGTGACAATCTGGCGTAGAACTGTTTGTGATGAAATATCTGGTAATCTTAGAAAGATAGCTTAATGTTTACATAAAAATGGTTAAATTCGGGCATCGGGTTTGAGCATTTTTTTTTTCGGGGGGGGGGTGGTGATGGGGGTGCTGTGCCCCACCAGTTTTTCAAGCCATGAGTCGCCAATGACAGCAGGTAATAGTGATAGTTACATCAGGATATGATTAAATAGTGATAGTTACATCAGGATATGATTAAATAGTGATAGTTACATCAGGATGTGATTAAATACAAAGTACTACAGGTTAAAAACTTGGCAGATTACAGTATTCTGAAGTACAGGATTAAATGCAGTAAAATAGGGGCTGATAAGAGCAAAATAAAGCACATTTACATGAAGGGTGATAGTGTCCCAGGATACAAACAGAGGCGTTCTACAGGTGCTCTTTGAAGAGGTGAGTCTTAAGGAGGCGCCGGAATGTGGTCAGGGACTGGGCAGTCCTGACATCTGTAGGAAGGTCATTCCACCACTGCGGAGCAAGGGTGGAGAAGGAGCGGGCTTTGGAGGCAGGGGAGCGTAGCGGTGGTAGAGCTAGTCTTCTAGTGCAGGCGGAGCGGAGAGGTCGAGTGGGGATTTAGGGAGAGATGAGGGTCTGGAGGTAGCTGGGTGCAGACTGGTCAAGGCATCTGTAGGCTAGTACAAGAGTCTTGAATTGGATGCGACCGGTGATCGGGAGCCAGTGGAGCGAGCGGAGTAGTGGAGTAGCGTGGGTGAAGCGAGGCAGAGAGAACACCAGGCGGGCAGCAGAGCTCTGGATGAGCTGGAGCGGACAGGTGGCAGACGCAGGGAGGCCAGTCAGGAGGGATTTGCAGTAGTCTAGGCGGGAGAGTACCAGGGCCTGGACCAGGAGCTGGGTAGCATAGTTGGGGAGGAAGGGTCGGATTCTTCGGATGTTGCTCAGGAAGAATCGGCAAGAGCGTGCCAGAGTGGAGATGTGTATATATATATATATATATATATATATATATATATATATATATATATATATATATATATATATATATTATTGTTATTTTTTTTTTCATTTTTTTTTTTTTTTGGATGTTAGGAGTTAGGATGGTATTTACTCGCGCATACTTTTGAATGTTATTTTCGAATCTCTCCTTTAACATGTCTGAAGGGGACACTGTATTACTTAAAACGTGAATTAACGAATTAAAACGTGTTAAAAGTGAGCAGTTGCCTTGGGATTACACACCAGGTTCAGAAGCATTGATTGGACTAATGTATCCGCAGGCGACCTAAGACTCACCGTTTCAACGGTGTCAGTAGTGCTCAACAGAAAACAATGCATACAGAAAAATATTGTATACTGGCCATGGGCTTTGGTTTTGCAGAGAGCCGTAACTAAGCATTTAGCTACCGGGGCATGCAAATATATATATATATATATATATATATATATATATATATATATATATATATATATATATATATATTGTAACAGATCGTCAGTGTTGAGCGCACGGGGAAGGTATCAGAAACGCGGGGATGCTGATATCTTTCCCCAAAGCTCAAAACTAGAGAGACGGGCGTTACGTTGGCAGAACAGAATAATAAATAAAGAAACTTCAACTCCCATGATTCCGAAGATCAGTAGTCAGGTGACATGTCCGCGGGAATCCGGGGGGTTTAAAAGGCAGGTCAGCAATTAGAAAGGGGGAGGTAATTGTGAAAGGTACTTTTTGTTAAGCAGCAACTTTGAAAGACCGAGTGGTGTTGTCGGTCCGTTTCATTAGCTTGGTACAGATTGTACAGCAACTGTTTTAAGTGGTGTGGAACAGAGATTAAAAAGGGGCGACAGTGTTGATGACCAGAGAGGATTACTTTATTCCAGAACCGAAGGTATCTGTGTGGAGTGACTCCAAAATAAAAAGCGAGTAGGGCTTATATTTTGGTCTGGCCGGAGGAAGCTGCAACGCGTCTGCAGCCTGGAATGAAGTGAAGCTGGTGCACTCGCCAAACAGATCTCTCCAGTGAGTAACACAGACCGCAGACTTGCGGGATCCATTTGTGCTTGGTTTCTTTGAAAAGAAAGACAGCGTTCGGTGTGTACCTGTTTTAAAAGAAAGTCACCGTCTTAAATGGACCTTTACTCACCTGCTTACTCGCCTGCTGTATGCAGCGTTCAACCCGTTTTCTACAGCTGTATTAATTGTTGCCAAACTGAATAAGTTTAAACAGGCAAAGTTTTATACCAGCGCTATAGTGTGCACGCGCTGAATTAATAAAAGCCTGTGCTTTGTGGACTGTTAGTTTACGTGTTCTTTTAAGCAACTACATTCTTTTCATGGACTGTGTTTTATTTGAGTGAGGCTGGTTGCTTAATTTCAGGTATAGAAACGCCATTTAATTCTAAAAGCAGTGTGACCCTGAAATCGCTGTAATTGTCTGGGATTTAAAGTGAAGACCCAGACTGGTGTTTTGTTTTGTCTATTGAACCGGGACTGTTTGGTTTAATGAACTGTGCTTGATAATATACCCAGGAAGGAAACAAACCACACGGACGGTGGTAGTTGTGTTTTATTTGTTTGTTTTAGTTCGTCAGGATTCAGCCAAGAAGCAGGCTGTCAATGTCAGTGTTCACCAGCAGAGGGCGACCACGGGTCCGATTACTTGGAAGACTTACCTGTTCCCCTGGAAAAGGATTACAAACTACATTTCCCAACAGCCCTTGTGGATTATAAAGAAAGTGAACCATTGACACTTGCCTGGTGAGACTTTTGTTCCGAGACCAGGTTTACTGTTACCAGCAGCGTCGGGATGGAACTTGGACTGGTCTCTATGCTAAAGCAACATGTTTTTCCTTGCAACGAGGACAGCTCGTGCAAGCAGTAGAGAGGGTTGAAGAAGTGAGATTAGTGGGCAGGGTTTCTTTTGTTTTGTTTATTTTCATAAACGTTCTGTTGAGACTTTGAACTTTTGGTTAAGAAAATAATAAAACTGCCTATTCTTCAACCTTACCAAGTGCCTCGGTGTCACCTCTCATGCTGCCAGTTGGCTACCACACTAAAATACAGAACAGATTGTTCACATATGGTGGCAGCGGTGGGATGCCAAACTGAAGACCTTTTTAAAGCTACAGTACCCCTAGCTTCACAGTACAGAGAGAGAGTGATATCACCGAGAGCAATGGAGATCTCAGTGCGTTGGATCTCTGACCCCAGGACCCTACCGTGGCTGAAGACCAAGGGAAAACATATTTTTGATGATGCTACCTTTGAATTTGTGCTGCGTTTCCTCCAGGCAACTCCGAAGACACAGCGGAAGCGAATGCGATACAACCATCCTCGCCTGAAGGAATCGCTGAAAGTCCTTGCGGAGGTAATGGAGGAACAGTTCAGCCAGGTCCAGGAGGGGGCGCCCCAGGAATACGGATATGAAGTGACAACATGTCCACTACCTGAGGTAACGAAGGGGCTAGAAGAGCCCAAAAGAAATACGCAAAGTGTGCGTGACCTTCAGCAACCACCAGAGGTGCTGCTGAGGGAAGAAGCGGAGCAGATACCACAGATTCCTGAAGCCCTCTGTAGGAGGGAAGTGTGTACTGCAAGGGTCCAGCAACAGCCACTGGAAGTGCTGCGGAGGACCAAGCAGAGTAACCTACAGCCACAGGAAGTGCAGCAGTTTCCAATGCAGGATATTCGTTGCCAGGAAGAAGTAGGGGGTGACCTACAGCAGCCAGCAAAGGAGCTACGGAATAAGGGAAAAGGACCCCTACTGGAACAGGTCCAGCCCCAAGCCGAGTGTGACAGCCGGGAGGCAAGGAAACGGAGGCTGGAAGAGCAAATCAGGCTGGTAGACCGCGGTGCAGACTTTTGCCTTATCTGCGGAAGGTATGTGGAAGACGGAACAAGATGTCATGTCCAAAGTCCGCTGCCTACCCCAGAACCAGTACAAGTAGGAAAGCGTGGGTGCTACCTGCAACCGCCAGTAGAGGTGCCGTTGAAGGAAAAGGAGCAGTTCAGAGCCCAAAAGACAGAACAGGAAGGACTTCCAACCCACGAGTTAGAGGGGGAGGGGTTGACGCCCTGTATATCTGTGAGGGAAGAGCTAGCAGCCTGTGCACCTGTGAGAGAGGCGCTGTACCTAACTCCAGCAACCGGAGGAGATTCCCCACAATCTCCAGAGTCCGGAGAAGAGGCACCACGAGCTCCCGAGGTAGAGGACCTGCTACGTCCACCTCTGCTGCCTGGAGAAAAAGAAGAAATGGAGCTGCCAACAGCGGTCACCCAAAAGCAGACTGAGAAACGGGTGGAGGACGAGCCGAAGTATCACTTCCAGAATCTACCACCTACTACAGAGTCAGCAGAAAGGAGACCCAGTGTGTACTGCTCACAACAGCCACAAAAGGAGCCATTGAGTGAGAAGCAGCTTATAGCCGAAAAGGCAGAACATCAGCAGCTTGCCGCCCAAAAACCAGAACAGGAGGGACTACCAACCCAAGAGAGAGAAGGGGAGGTGTCGACACCCTGCATACCTGTGAGGGAGGAGCTGAGGTCTGATGTATCTGTGAGGGAGGAGCTGACACCCTGTGAGTTGTTGAAGGAAGGGCAGACACCCTGGGTGCATGGGAGTGCCCTACAGAAGAAAATGGGACTGTCAGCATCTGGAAAACGCTTTGGGGGGGCAAGACGTGCTCAAGGAGAAGGAGCTACCGTCTCAGCAGCCAGAGACCCCAATAATTGAAGGAGGGGAACTCCTTCACAAAAAGCAAAGAATTCCAGAATCTAGTAAATGCTTGGGGGGGGGCAAATGACGAAGTGGGCGTCCTATGTGCCAAAGACCCCAGTGACTGAAGGAAAGGACCCCCTTCAGAAGGAACAGGGGCCCCAAAAGTCTAGAATTTTTTTTGGGGGGCAAGGTCGGGAGTGTCCTACCTGCATGCCTGGGAGCACAGCGACAGAAGGGGAGCTGTGCCAGACTCCAGGGACCGAGGGAGATTCCCCGCAATCTCCTGAGACCGGCAGTGACCCCCTGTTGGAGTGTAATACACCGGAGGAGACAATACTGTGGACAGAGGTATTGTTACCAGTATTTCCACAGCTAGTAGTACCACTGCCAGAGATTCCCCTGCTGGAGGGTAATACACCGGAGAAGACAATACTGTGGACAGAGGTATTGTTACCAGTATTTCCACAGCTAGTAGTACCACTGCCAGAGATTCCCCTGCTGGAGGGTAATACACCAGAGAAGACAATACTATGGACAGAGGTATTGTTACCAGCACTTCCGCGGCTATTAGTACCACTGCCAGAGATTCCCCTGCTAGAGTGCACAACGTCACTGCCAGTATGGCCAAAACCGAAGGAAGTATTCTGGACGATATTGGAATGTCCTGAACAACTATTGGCATTAGAGCTACCAGCACGTCCAAGACAGCAACGATCTAGAGTAGGGAGAGCATTACCAGCAGCAAGTCTGGAACCAGGGCTTTGGATAGAGCTGTCCTCGGGAGCGGAGTCCCAGGATGGGACAACAGAAGCTTTTAGTGTGAGGACAAAACCAAACGAGAAAGAAGAATACAAGGAGTTACTGTTGAGACCAGCAACCCGCCTAGTGTATGACAGAGGACGACTGGGCTTCAACAGTCCCACCCACCCACCCACAAGGATTGAAGGAGTACATGGTTGGGGTAAAAAGGCCGCTCATCCGAGTAGGTCTGAGCTGGGGAAAGAGATGTGTAACAGACCGTCAGTGTTGAGCGCACAAGGAAGGTATCAGAAACACGGGGATGCTGATATCTTTCCTCAAAGCTCAAAACTAGAGAGACGGGCGTTACGTTGGCAGAACAGAATAATAAATAAAGAAACTTCAACTCCCATGATTCCGAAGATCAGTAGTCAGGTGACATGTCCGCGGGAATCCGGGGGGTTTAAAAGGCAGGTCAGCAATTAGAAAGGGGGAGGTAATTGTGAAAGGTACTTTTTGTATAGCAGCAACTTTGAAAGACCGAGTGGTGTTGTCGGTCAGTTTCATTAGCTTGGTACAGATTGTACAGCAACTGTTTTAAGTGGTGTGGAACAGAGATTAAAAAGGGGCGACAGTGTTGGTGACCAGAGAGGATTACTTTATTCCAGAACCGAAGGTATCTGTGTGGAGTGACTCCAAAATAAAAAGCGAGTAGGGCTTATATTTTGGTCTGGCCGGAGGAAGCTGCAACGCGTCTGCAGCCTGGAATGAAGTGAAGCTGGTGCACTCGCCAAACAGATCTCTCCAGTGAGTAACACAGACCGCAGACTTGCGGGATCCATTTGTGCTTGGTTTCTTTGAAAAGAAAGACAGCGTTCGGTGTGTACCTGTTTTAAAAGAAAGTCACCGTCTTAAATGGACCTTTACTCACCTGCTTACTCGCCTGCTGTATGCAGCGTTCAACCCGTTTTCTACAGCTGTATTAATTGTTGCCAAACTGAATAAGTTTAAACAGGCAAAGTGTTATACCAGCGCTATAGTGTGCACGCGCTGAATTAATAAAAGCCTGTGCTTTGTGGACTGTTAGTTTACGTGTTCTTTTAAGCAACTACATTCTTTTCATGGACTGTGTTTTATTTGAGTGAGGCTGGTTGCTTAATTTCAGGTATAGAAACGCCATTTAATTCTAAAAGCAGTGTGACCCTGAAATCGCTGTAATTGTCTGGGATTTAAAGTGAAGACCCAGACTGGTGTTTTGTTTTGTCTATTGAACCGGGACTGTTTGGTTTAATGAACTGTGCTTGATAATATACCCAGGAAGGAAATAAACCACACGGACGGTGGTAGTTGTGTTTTATTTGTTTGTTTTAGTTCGTCAGGATCCAGCCAAGAAGCAGGCTGTCAATGTCAGTGTTCACCAGCAGAGGGCGACCACGGGTCCGATTACTTGGAAGACTTACCTGTTCCCCTGGAAAAGGATTACAAACTACATTTCCCAACAGCCCTTGTGGATTATAAAGAAAGTGAACCATTGACACTTGCCTGGTGAGACTTTTGTTCCGAGACCAGGTTTACTGTTACCAGCAGCGTCGGGATGGAACTTGGACTGGTCTCTATGCTAAAGCAACATGTTTTTCCTTGCAACGAGGACAGCTCGTGCAAGCAGTAGAGAGGGTTGAAGAAGTGAGATTAGTGGGCAGGGTTTCTTTTGTTTTGTTTATTTTCATAAACGTTCTGTTGAGACTTTGAACTTTTGGTTAAGAAAATAATAAAACTGCCTATTCTAAAACCTTACCAAGAGCCTCGGTGTCACCTCTCATGCTGCCAGTTGGCTACCACACTAAAATACAGAACAGGTTGTTCACAATATATATATATATATATATATATATATATATATATATAATAAAAATAACAATACTAATTATATATATTAGTATTGTTATTTTTTTCTTTTTTTTTTTTTTTTTGGATGTTAGGAGTTAGGATGGTATTTACTCGCGCATAGTTTTGAATGTTATTTTCGAATCTCTCCTTTAACATGTCTGAAGGGGACACTGTATTACTTAAAACGTGAATTAACGAATTAAAACGTGTTAAAAGTGAGCAGTTGCCTTGGGATTACACACCAGGTTCAGAAGCATTGATTGGACTAATGTATCCGCAGGCGACCTAAGACTCACCATTTCAACGGTGTCAGTAGTGCTCAACAGAAAAGAATGCATACAGAAAAATATTGTATACTGGCCATGGGCTTTGGATTTGCCCAGAGCCGTAACTAAGCATTTAGCTACCGGGGCATGCATATATATATATATATATATATATATATATACATATTTATATATATATATAATATGCGTGTCTGCATAATTTGTCTGGTTAAATAACATGCTAGGAATTACTGGTTTGCATTATCAATAAAAACAAAGAAATATTTTTTATAGAAACACTTTATTACAGGTATAGCAATAAAATAAATAAATACAGTATAGGAGTTATACTTTTAATTATAACACATAAATAAATGCATACAAATAAAACATTCTGTATATGTTTCGTTACTCTTAGAATAACAAATACACAAATAAGTGAAAGGCTGACAACATTTTTTGACAGGTAGATATATAAATACATTATTTATAACTAATCATAATATATTATCCATAATGTAATTAGTTTAATTACAAACAAAACAAGCAAAAACCTAACTAGTCACAAGTATTTTATAAAACAAGTATTATAAAAAATATTAACACATTTATTTTTATTTATTTATTTATTGCATTTATATAGCGCTTTTTATACAAAAGTATCGCAAAGCACTGTATAGTACATAGCAGGAAAAATAAATCACAATCTGTTTGTATAGCAGGTCACACATATAACTGCTACACTCAGCCCATTTAAATACAGATTTAAACAGTATACACAATACAAAAGCACCAATTTTAAAGTTACATTAAAACCCACTAAGATAAGCGAGCCATTTTATAAAAATGTGTTTTTAGTCTTCATTTGAAAACTGTAATGGACCCAGATTTCCTGATAAACGAAGGCTGAGCATTCCAGAAAAAAGCCCTGCCTCCAGTGTTGCTTTGTTGACCCTAGGAATAACCAGCAGGCCCACATCCTGTGATTTCAGAGTGTGGTTTGGAAGATACGGTGTCAGTAACTCCTGTAAATAATGAGGTGCTAATCCATTCAGGGCCTTATAAGTCCCTATAACAGCAAAATCACCATTTAAAAAAGTACATTACAATAATCAATTCTAGATGAAACAAAGACATGTATTATTCTCTCGGCATCAGATACAGAAATAATTAGAACATAAGAAAGTTGTTTGTTTGGTTGTTAGTAGCTTATTGATCCCAGAATCTCATCAAGCAGCTTCTTGAAGGATCCCAGGGTGTCAGCTTCAACAACATTACTGGGGAGTTGGTCTAAGTTTGGCTATATTTCTCAAATGGTAAAAATATACTTTAGTAACTTCCCTAGTATGAGTCTAAAATGATAGATCAGACTCAAAGATTACCCTCAAACTCTTAATTTCGACTTTAAATTTTGATGAGAGACTGCAAGGGTCGTGCTCATGTAATCCTACATTTCCTTTTAGTTGGTTCTGTGAGCCCACTAGCATAACCTCTGTTTTATCTCAATTCAACATTAGGAGATTCTGTGACATCCAATGCTTGATGTCTGTAAGGCAAGTAGCTAATAACACCCAGGCAGAAGAATGTCCTTGCTTTAGGGACAGATAATAGCTGGTTATCATCAGCATAGCTGTATACAACTGTAAGTTGCCCTGGGTAAGGGTGTCTGCTAAAAAAAAAAAAAAAAAAAAAAAAAAAAAATAGTAATCCCTGGGCCTGTGGTTATTATAGCACAACCAACACCCTTATTGCTTTCCCGACCTGGCGCCTGACAAAAGAAAGTTTACTATTCCCACTATACTAGGTGGAGTGTTCTGATCTTTTTGAGTACCCAAAATACATTTCTCAATATAATATTAGGCTGTTTTTTTCTCTGTGGGTATTTGATATTGTACACAAAATACAAGGAAAAAAGAAGCCCAAATCTCTGGGTGAGGGCCTCAGGTTATTATTATTTGTTTATTTAGCAGACACCTTTATCCAAGGCTTACAGAGACTAGGGAGTGTGAACTATGCATCAGCTGCAGAGTCACTTACAATTATGTCTCACCCGAAAGAGGGAGCACAAGGAGGTTAAGTGGCTTGCTCAAGGTCACACAATGAGTCAGTTTGCTGAGGTGGGATTTGAACCGTGGACTTCCTGGTTACGAACCCTTTTCTTTAACCACTGGACCACACAGCCTCCTCAGCAAGTAGATTTTGTCCATTCATTCTCAGACCAATTTTTCTATCAAGATGGAAGGGGTTTCCCTGGATAATGACAGGTGTGGGAGTTGTAGGGTCCTTAAAAAAAAAAAAAACAGAAAAATAAATCACTTACACTGTATTTTAAAAATAAAATGCTGACGCAGCATCTTACGTTATATTGTGATCATCTTTATTTGCATATTCCCATTCCCTTAATTCTTCAATTCCAACACCATCCCTCTCCCCTAATGTAATAATTCATAGCTGTTAGTTTTTAATACTTTTCATGTATTGTATTTGATGCCATGGGCTAGAAGAATTGGAGGTAATTCTATTTATAAATTCACTGTTTGGCAACAGCAGTTTGTTATAGACAAAAATCCAAAGTTTTTAATACAGGTGATTTATTTATTTATTTATTTATTTATTTATTTATTTATTTATTAATCATTTTCAGCATCTTTAAACAGCTTGTTCAGTGGTAACCACGCACTGGATACTGAAGTAAACTGCAGCTACGTTCCAGCATGAATGAGACACGGACAGTGCGCCACGTTCAACCTTGACCTCTGTACACCAGAAGCAGTTTAAAGTAGATTTATGTACATTTAAAGCAACATTGTCTTTGTTCATGATTATATATGATAAGTGTATTAGTTTGGTTCTCAAACAAACAAACAAAAAAATCCTTGCATGTTTTTTGCCCCGCCCCAAGTGTAAAACCAAATATTCTCTGACAGCATATAGACAGTACGTGTTTTCCGCAGAAAACAGATTCTTACGGTCTCTGTTCATGATGAGAAAGAGTTTAACTGAGTGCATTGTTTCGATATGTTTGATTGGTCTCGCAGCAGTATGGGTAAGAATAGACTGAATGACCTTGCCCTGCTAATATGTCCGGACATGTCCCAGGAGGAAGTGTTACAGCGTTTCGATAGATCTGGATATAGGAGGATTAGCAAACCCTGATTTAAAGTAAAGTCTTCTAAATCAGTTTTTAATTGTGGCATCATACAGTCTCAGCAGTCTGATCAGTCTTAGCATTAGTATCAGCAATCTTACCAGTCCCAGCAGTGTCAGCACCAGTCTTACCAGTCCCAGCAGTAGCAGCACCAGTCCCAACAGTGGCAGCACCAGTCTTACCAGTCCCAGCAGTGGCAGCACCAGTCTTACCAGTTCCAGCAGTAGAAGCACCACTCTTACCAGTCCCAGCAGTAGCAGCACCAGTCTTACCAGTCCCAGCAGCACCAGTCTTACCAGTTTCAGCAGTAGCAGCACCAGTCTTACCAGTCCCAGCAGTAGCAGAACCACTTACCAGTCCCAGCAGCACCAGTCTTACCAGTTCCAGCAGTAGCAGCACCAGTCTTACCAGTTCCAGCAGTAGCAGCACCAGTCCTGCCAGTCCCAGCAGTGTCAGCATCAGTTCCAGAAGTAGCAGCACCAGTCTTACCAGTTCCAGTTGTAGCATCAGTGTCATCAGTGTCAGCATTAACTTCAATAGCAGTGAACCAAACGCATGTCTCTCAATGAAGGTATAAACCCATCTACGTGTTCATATCTATAACTTCTATTCTTCTTGTCCTTTTAATATCACATATTTCTAACAGTGTGAATAGGGTAATTTTAGGAATTTGTTGTATACCTTTGCAGTTTGCATTAATAGTCTCCAGGCTTTAAAATATGATAAATTTCACCTTCGTAACATGAACAGGATATACACAGGGTTTTGTTTTTTTTGTAGACAAAAATTTGATTTTTGCCTCAGTAAAAATCTATTCCTAGCTAAGCCCCTGGTAACATTAAACTGGTAAGATGGACCATGTCTAGGCAAAATGATCACATGCTTGACATGATAAAACAAGCCCCACCTTGCCCAGACTTAGAGCCAAAGGATTGTATGAACATGTGCCCATACTCACCTTGCCCAGTCAAGCAAAAGGATCAGCTGTTTAATATCATACAGCATAATGCATCTTGACCAAACAACATGGTCAATAAAGTCTGCTATGTGAGCCAATTAATATATATATATATATATATATATATATATATATATATATATATATATATATATATATATATATATATTGTAATGATTCCACCTCTCTCGGGTTCGTTGCCCCTTTAAAAACAGTGACCCAACACACAGAAATTGATTTTTCTTGCGCGGTTGCGCTGTTTTAATAAACACCAAAACAAAAATACAAAACAAACACCTAGCTCTTTATGAGCACTAACTAAACAAACAGGAACCTAACTGAAAACAGGACAGCTAAGCTGTTTCCCTGTATAACAAAGCAAAACAAAATCAACCCAGTTTTCACGGTTTCTCAGTACCTTCTTCTCTGTACGCCTGCACACCCTCGCAAGCGGGCTCTACCCACAGCAGCCTTGAACCAACTAACTGTGAGGCTTATATACCCCACAGTAACGCGTGTGAGCAGCTGGCACTACTTTGCACTGATCGTGCCAAACTGCCATAATAATTAACAAATCATTCAATTACAATAAATAAACAAACCCCACACTAATTGTGCATTCTCACATGGATTCCTCTACAGGGAGGTTTTTAACCCCCTCCCTGCTGTCTCTCACAACCCGCTATCTTACACATCCCCCCCCTTGTCTTCACAAGACACAGGCCACAAGACGGCCACCTCCTCCCCTAAAACCCAACCACCCACCCTCGAGTCCACAAATGTCAATTTTCGCCCTCTTCCACGGGCGAACTCGAGGGTGGATCGATCCACGTCCCGGCTCAGCCAGGTAGGGACCGCGCACCGGCAACGAGGGACCCCAACGGTTTGTCAGGGGCGACCCGAACGACAACCGGGGCACTGGAGGCTGCAGCAGCGGGCAGAGGTCTGCAGCTGGGACCCAGTGCAGTGACGTCCGGTCATCTAGGGGGAGCGAAGCAGTGACGTCTGGGAGCAGCGCAGCGACGTCTTAGTGTCCGTGAGGAGCGGAGCAGGGGACCAGGTGCAGAACTGTGCCCGATTCTGCCGACTCCTGGGCTCCAGGTCTAGTGACGGGAGGTCCAGACCAACCGACAGGGTGTCCAGGCGCAAGGGGTGAGGGACCGGACGCAGCGACGCCGGACTGGACAGTAGGGGTGGTGGTCGGGGCTGTGGTGGAGGTATGTTTTCCACCTCCTCCCTGGGCTCCGGAAGCAGCGACTCCTCCCCTCTGGGCTCTGGCAGCGGCGGCTCCTCCCCTCTGGACTCCGACAGCGGCGGCTCCTACCCTCTGGGCTCCGACAGCGGCGGCTCCTCCCCTCTGGGCTCCGACAGCGGCGGCTCTTCCCCTCTGGGCTCCGGCTCTTCCCCCTCTGGCTCTGACAGCGGCGGCTCTTCCCCTCTGGGCTCTGGCTCTTCCCCCTCTGGCTTGGGAGATTGCGGAGTTACCCATACCTGCTCCCACTTCTGGAGCAGCAGGTCTATCTCTGTGGGCTCCGGATCAGGTAGCCCCCACCCCTGTCTCTGCTCTTTTTGAGCAGCTGTGTTTCGATTGACCATTTCAATCAACTCCTTTAAATCCATTATTTCTTTTATTTATTTATTTTTTTTTTTTTGGGTCGTAGGGCGCCCACACACGCTGCCACCAAATGTAATGATTCCACCTCTCTCGGGTTCGTTGCCCCTTTAAAAACAGTGACCCAACACACAGAAATTGATTTTTCTTGCGCGGTTGCGCTATTTTAATAAACACCAAAACAAAAATACAAAACAAACACCTAGCTCTTATGAGCACTAACTAAACAAACAGGAACCTAACTGAAAACAGGACAGCTAAGCTGTTTCCCTGTACAACAAAGCAAAACAAAATCAACCCAGTTTTCACACCTTTCACGGTTTCTCAGTACCTTCTTCTCTGTACGCCTGCACACCCTCGCAAGCGGGCTCTACCCACAGCAGCCTTGAACCAACTAACTGTGAGGCTTATATACCCCACAGTAACGCGTGTGAGCAGCTGGCACTACTTTGCACTGATCGTGCCAAACTGCCATAATAATTAACAAATCATTCAATTACAATAAATAAACAAACCCCACACTAATTGTGCATTCTCACATGGATTCCTCTACAGGGAGGTTTTTAACCCCCTCCCTGCTGTCTCTCACAACCCGCTATCTTACAATATATATAGAACACCATTACATCATGTAAGAATAAATCATGAATTTGAATGTAAACAATAACAAGTAGTTGTCATGCCGTCAAAAACCTATAAATACCTCCAATGTTTGGATTCAAACACAGGCTCCCTTGAGAAAGATATGTACAACATATCGAAACGTTGGGCAGCTGGCTCTTTGAGCTAAAATATATATATATATATATATATATATATATATATATATATATATATATATATATTGTAACGACCCTGGCGATGGCAGCATCCTGGACATTGTGTTTGTCTTGTTTGTTACGTCCTGTTTAAGGTTCCATGTATTGTGAGGGTACGGGGCACGCCGTTGGTGTGTGTCTGCGTGAGTGCATGCGTGTGTGTGCAGTGGGCGGTTCCCCCAGAGGCTATAAGTAGGAGGGGGGGGAAGCCGCGAGCGGGAGAATGCGTGTGAATGTCTGACTGGAGAGCGATTACGAGAGAGAGAGTACCGGCTGAGAGAGTGCTTGTCGGTGAGTCTGCGGTGTAAAAGAGAGAGAGACAGCTATTTGTTATTTTGGCGTGAACCCCGGCCCAAACAGGGTTTCGTTGTGTTATTAAAGAAATTAAAAAAAAATAAAAGTACGTGGAACCTCATCTGGTCTCTCCCGAGTCTGTCTCATCCCCATAGCACAGAACGCTACATTGGTGTCAGAAGTGGGATCTGGTGTATGAGTATCGCCACAGTTTCGCTACCGCCTCGGATGACGTGGGGCGGACACACCTGGTGCAGCACCAGATCGAGACGGGAGCCGCCCGCCCCATTAAGCAGCGCCCTCGCCGCCAACCACTCGCCCTCCAGGAAGCCACAGAGCAGGTGCTGGAGGAGATGAAGGCAGTGGGGATCATTGAGCCGTCCGACAGCCCCTGGACCTCGCCGGTAGTCATGGTGCGGAAGAAGGACGGCAAGTGGCGCTTCTGCGTCGATTACCGGCGAGTGAACGATGTGACGGAGAAGGACTCCTACCCCCTTCCCTGCATCGATGAGTCCCTGGACTTGGTGGCCGGCTCTAGATGGTTCTCTTCGCTGGACCTCCGCAGCGGCTACTGGCAGGTTGCGCTGGATCCCTCTGCACGGCCGAAGACTGCCTTCTCCACTGGACGGGGTCTGTGGCAGTTTACTGTGATGCCGTTCAGACTTTGCAACGCCCCCGCAACGTTCGAGCGGCTCATGGAAAAGGTGCTGGCCGGAGTACCCCCCTCGGAGTGCCTGGTCTACCTGGATGACCTGCTAGTCCACAGAGGGACCTTCCAGGACGCCCTGGCCTCCCTGCATGAGGTGCTCCGGCGAGTGAGGAAAGCGGGGCTAAAACTGCACTCTGAAAAGTGCCAGCTGATGCGCCAGGAGGTCTCGTTCCTCGGGCACCGAGTGGGAGCAGAGGGGATCCAGACAGAGGTGGACAAGGTCACCGCAGTGAGGGACTGGCCTATTCCCGTCAACCCCCGGCAGGTTAGAAGCTTCCTAGGGCTTGCGTCCTACTACAGCAGGTTTGTGCAGGGCTTTGCCACCATCGCTGCCCCCCTGCACCGCCTCCTGAGGAAAGACGAGCCCTTTGAGTGGACCCCGGCGTGCCAGGAGGCGTTCGCCTCCCTGCAACATGCGCTGTGCCAGTCCCCGGTGCTGGCTCCCCCGGATGTCCGTTCTCCCTTCCTGCTGGACACGGATGCAAGCAACGAGGGGATCGGGGCTGTCTTATCCCAGCCGGGTCCAGAAGGGGAGCATGTGGTGGCGTATTTTAGCCGGTCGCTCAGCAAGGCAGAGCGCCGGTATTGCGTCACCCGACGGGAGCTGCTTGCGGTGGTGGAGGGGGTCCACCACTTCCGCCACTATCTCTACGGGCTCCCCTTCACCATTCGCACAGACCACGCTGCCCTGCAGTGGCTCCTGACGTTCCGGGAGCCGGAGGGACAGGTCGCCCGTTGGATCGAGCAGCTCCAGGCGTTTCAGTACCGGATCCAACACCGGGCTGGTGAGAAGCACGCCAATGCGGACGCGCTGTCCCGTCGTCCCTGTGCCCGGGAGGGATGCGCCCATTGCAGCAGAAAGGAGGAGAGGGAAGCAGAGCTGTCCCGCCGGGGGGAAGAGCAATGCCGGGTGGCAGTATCGGCTGAGAGGGTGGATTGGAGAGCCCATCAGGACCGAGACCCGGACCTCCGCCCCATACTACATTGGCTAGAGGAGCAGCGAAGGCCTCCCTGGGAGGAGGTGGCCCCTTTTTCCACCGCCACTCGGGGGCTGTGGGCTCAGTGGAGCGGGTTGGCCTTGCGTGACAGAGTCCTTCAGCGGCAGTGGAAGGTGCCCGCCACGGGGGAGATGAGGTGGCAGGTGGTTGTCCCGGGGGCGATGCGCCAGGAGGTGCTAGAGGCCCATCATGGGACCCCAGGCACTGGTCATTTTGGAGTGACGAAGACCCTGAGGCGGCTCCGCCAGTCGTTCTACTGGGGGCAGTGCAGGCGAGACGTGGAGGACCACTGCCGACGCTGTGACATCTGCACTGCCCGGAAAGGACCCCAGGGCCGGTCGCATGCCCCACTCCAGCAGTACCAGGTCGGGGGGCCTATGGAGAGGGTTGCCGTGGACGTACTAGGCCCCTTTCCACGCTCAGAGAGGGGGAACCGGTTCGTTCTGGTGGCCCTCGATTACTTCACTAAGTGGCCAGAGGCGTACGCTTTGCCAGACCAGGAGGCAGAGACAGTCGCTGAAGCACTGCTGGAGGGGTTCTTCAGCCGGTTCGGGGTCCCTCAAGAGTTGCATTCCGACCAAGGGCGCAACTTTGAGTCCCGGGTCTTTGCCGGGATGTGCCGGCGCCTGGGCATCAAGAAGACGCGGACCACCCCTCTGCACCCTCAGAGCGACGGACTGGTGGAGAGGTTCAACCGCACGCTGGCCGTACAGCTGGCTGTCACCACCGCCACCCACCAGCGGGACTGGGACACCCACCTGCCTGTCGTGCTGTTGGCCTGCCGCTCTGCTGTCCAGGATTCCACCGCCTGCACCCCTGCCCTGCTCATGCTGGGGCGTGAGCTGCGCACTCCTGCGGAGCTAGCTTTTGGTCGTCCCCCAGATGCCCCCAGTGTACCCCCGGGCCCTGAGTATGCCAGGAGACTACAGGACCGACTGGAATCAGCCCACAGCTTCGCCAGGGACCAGTTGCAGGCTGCTGGGGTACGGCAGAAGCGGAACTATGACCTCCGAGTACGGGGGCGCCACTTCACCGCCGGGGAGCTCGTGTGGGTCTTCAGCCCCAAGAGACAGCGGGGCCGTTGCCCCAAATTGGACAGCCACTGTCTTGGTCCTTGCCATGTCCTGGAGAGGATCGGGGACGTGGCCTACCGGGTGCAGCTACCTCACAGAGGACGCAAGGTAGTGCTACACCGGGATCGGCTGGCCCCCTACCTGGGACAACACCCAGCACCATCCGACCCAGCAGCTCCTGACAGTCCTCTCCTGCCCCCTCCTGATCCACCCCGCCCTAACAGTCCCCCCACCCCCAGGGCTGAGGGTTCCTCCCCCGACGGTTCAGTTTCCCTGTCCCCTGTGGCTGACAGGAGCCCGTCCTCCACGCAGGGCTCCCGCCCGCAAAGACAGCATCGCCTCCCGGGTCGTTTTCGAGACTTTGTTCTTCCCTCGGGGACGAGGGACTAAGGGGGGGGCTGTGTAACGACCCTGGCGATGGCAGCATCCTGGACATTGTGTTTGTCTTGTTTGTTACGTCCTGTTTAAGGTTCCATGTATTGTGAGGGTACGGGGCACGCCGTTGGTGTGTGTCTGCGTGAGTGCATGCGTGTGTGTGCAGTGGGCGGTTCCCCCAGAGGCTATAAGTAGGAGGGGGGGGAAGCCGCGAGCGGGAGAATGTGTGTGAATGTCTGACTGGAGAGCGATTACGAGAGAGAGAGTACCGGCTGAGAGAGTGCTTGTCGGTGAGTCTGCGGTGTAAAAGAGAGAGAGACAGCTATTTGTTATTTTGGCGTGAACCCCGGCCCAAACAGGGTTTCGTTGTGTTATTAAAGAAATTAAAAAAAATAAAAGTACGTGGAACCTCATCTGGTCTCTCCCGAGTCTGTCTCATCCCCATAGCACAGAACGCTACAATATATATATATATATATATATATATATATATATATATATATATATATATATATGTTTCTCTACAGCAGTTGAATTGACAGTAGAAAGTTATGTAAAATTGTTTTTGAAAGAAAACCTTTTTTTCATGAAAGAATATTTGTCTGTTAGTTAAAAGGACGGCTTGAAATTGTGTTTAGTTTTTCCTGAAGCTTACAGTACTCCCGAAAACATTTGTGGATCACTCACTTTTTTCCTTTGCACTTTAAGATATATGCTGTTTGTTGGCAACTGAAACTGCCCCTCCTCTAAAGTGATCAGATTGATTAGAGGTACAGTACTTCTGTCTCCCAATACCAATGCATCAAATTAACTTCATATGCAGAATTACATTGATTTTTTTCTATCATGTAATTGAAAAACCCTGTTAGAAGTAATATGTAGTGCCTCTTTTTCTTATTAAATCTGTTTGTGTGTTTACGTCTTTGTCTACATGCCTGGTGACATACGAACAGAAAAATAGCTAAGCTTTTCTCGGCAGGCAAATGTTTATGTTTATAATGTTGTGTGCGAGCAGGAAGGCGTGGCCACTGGACTGTGTGGCTGTGTGCGCGCGCTTTGTGATTTGTGATTTGGTGTTTAATGTTATGTTAATGTTCTGTTGTTAGGCACACTGGACCTGCAAGGCGGTGTAGCCTACACCCTAGCCCGCGAAAGAACGCTTACACAACTGTTCAAGTGATGTGCACCATTTCAGACGCTGTCATATATTGACACCGTAAACTACAATACTTAATGCTTTGTCACACAATTACCAGGAATTATTTATTATTCAGTACTGTATTTTAACGTTGTTTTTTTTTTACAGTAGTACTAAAATAAAATTGTTTTCAGTTTGCATGAGTGACAAATTATATTAAACACCATGGTATTAAAAGAACGTCGTTAAAAAAAGTCTAATTTAGTCAAGAGAAAAAGATACAGTAATTTGTGTTTTATTATTTTCATACCAGAACCGCCCGAGAAATCGTAGCAGTGAAGTAAATCTTATATTTACCTCATACTTAATACTCATGTATCCTAGAAATCGTCATTAAACAATAGACTTAATGAAACATTTTACGTCAGAAAGTTCCCAGAAGTATCATAAGTATTACCTTTTTCCTCTCTCAGTTCAGGCCAATTGATTATCGTCATCAGGTTTAGTAAAAAAATAAATAAATAAAAAAAATACCTCAGAAATTCTATCATTGACCCGCATTATTAACAAAAGCAAAATAACTTTTTTTTTTTTTTTTTTTTTTTACTCGTGGATGTTGTACAGCTGTCTGTACGTCTTTAGTTTATATTTTTTCATTCATTCACACAAATAAAGATAATTAGCTTTATTAAAAGGTTTTACTCACCTCTCAGTAAAGAAGGCTCTCCCGCCTGTGAAAAAACGTTGAACACCTGCCTCGCGCTGTGGGTTGCGATGGCAGCTGATTGGTTGAGAGGGCAACCGCTGTTGCTGGGGCATTTCTTCGTGGACCGCGCTTTTTCTACATTTAGTAGTTAAAACATTTCAAACAGCTTTTTGCCAGCGATAGCATAATGTATTTATTTATTTATTTATTTATTTATTTATTTATTTATTTATGTTGTATTGTGATGTGCAGGGGCATCTTGCCCTGAGGTTTTATTATTTTGTTGAACGTCGTATGGGTTTCTCCTACATATTTATCCAATTAAGTTCTGTTCAAGATGGATACGAATGGAAATAAACTACAATACACATGTTATACATACATATACTATAATAAATTCTAGTTAAATATTTGGCAAAATATTATCTGCTCTTTGATTTCCTCTCAATACCATGTACAAAATTATAACCATTTATGGTGTTTACCTTTTTATGACAGACTTTTTTCTCTCATCATGTATTGTGTATTAAAAATTGCGATTTGCACATCAATATTGTAGAGCACAATTTACAATGTATTTATATAAAGAGTTCTAAGATGAACCCTTTGCAATATTATATTAGACAGAGCAACCAGAGTTTCCCAAACGAACCCTTAGTAAGCCTTACTGAGAAAAAAAAAAAAACTTGCAATAGAACCCTAACGTTCCCTGAGGAACCCTCAAAGAACCCTTACTTTTTAGAGTGTAGTTTTGAATGTTATTTCCGAATCTCTCCTTTAACATGTCTGAAGGGGACACTGTATTACTTAAAACGTGAATTAACTTAAAACGTGAATTAACGTCTTAAAACGTGTTAAAAGTGAGCAGTTGCCTTGGGATTACACACCAGGATCAGACGCATTGATTGGACTAATGTATCCGCAGTCGACCTAAGAAAAATATTGTATACTGGCCATGGGCTTTGGTTTTGCCCAGAGCCGTAACTAAGCATTTAGGTACCGGGGCAAATATATATATATATATATATATATATATATATATATATATATATATATATATATATATATATATATATATATATATATATATAAAATTATTTTTTTATTTTTTTATTTATTTATTTTATTTTTTATTTATTATTTTATTTTTTTGGATGTTAGGAGTTTGGATGGTATTTACTCGCGCATAGTTTTGAATGTTATTTCCGAATCTCTCCTTTAACATGTCTGAAGGGGACACTGTATTACTTAAAACGTGAATTAACGAATTAAAACGTGTTAAAAGTGAGCAGTTGCCTTGGGATTACACACCAGGTTCAGAAGCAGTGATTGGACTAATGTATCCGCAGGCGACCTAAGACTCACCGTTTCAACGGTGTCAGTAGTGCTCAACAGAAAACAATGCATACAGAAAAATATTGTATACTGGCCATGGGCTTTGGTTTTGCCCAGAGCCGTAACTAAGCATTTAGCTACCGGGGCATGCATATATATATATATATATATATATATATATATATATATATATATATATATATATATATATATATATATATATATATATAATATGCGTGTCTGCATAATTTGTCTGGTTAAATAACATGCTAGGAATTACTGGTTTGCATTATCAATAAAAACAAAGAAATATTTTTTATAGAAACCCTTTATTACAGGTATAGCAATAAAATAAATAAATACAGTATAGGAGTTGTACTTTTAATTATAACACATAAATAAATGCATACAAATAAAACATTCTGTATATGTTTCGTTACTCTTAGAATAACAAATACACAAATAAGTGAAAGGCTGACAACATTTTTTGACAGGTAGATATATAAATATATTATTTATAACTAATCATAATATATTATCCATAATGTAATTAAATTAATTACAAACAAAACAAGCAAAAACCTAACTTTAGTCACAAGTATTTTATAAAACAAGTATTATAAAAAAATATTAACACATTTATTTTTATTTATTTATTTATTGCATTTATATAGCGCTTTTTATACAAAAGTATTGCAAAGCACTGTATAGTACATAGCAGGAAAAAAATCACAATCTGTTTGTATAGCAGGTCACACATATAACTGCTACACTCAGCCCATTTAAATACAGATTTAAACAGTATACACAATACAAAAGCACCAATTTTAAAGTTACATTAAAACCCACTAAGATAAGCGAGCCATTTTATAAAAGTGTGTTTTTAGTCTTCACTTGAAAACTGTAATGGACCCAGATTTCCTGATAAACGAAGGCTGAGCATTCCAGAAAAAAGCCCTGCCTCCAGTGTTGCTTGGTTTGGTTTGGAAGATACGGTGTCAGTAACTCCTGTAAATAATGAGGTGCTAATCCATTCAGGGCCTTATAAGTACCTATAACAGCAAAATCACCATTTAAAAAAGTACATTACAATAATCAATTCTAGATGAAACAAAGACATGTATTATTCTCTCGGCATCAGATACAGAAATAATTAGAACATAAGAAAGTTGTTTGTTTGGTTGTTAGTAGCTTATTGATCCCAGAATCTCATCAAGCAGCTTCTTGAAGGATCCCAGGGTGTCAGCTTCAACAACATTACTGGGGAGTTGGTCTAAGTTTAGTTATATTTCTCAAATGGTAAAAATATACTTTAGTAACTTCCCTAGTATGAGTCTAAAAGGATAGATCAGACTCAAAGATTACTCTCAAACTCTTCATTTCGAGTTTAAATTTTGATGAGAGACTGCAAGGGTCGTGCTCATGTAATCCTACATTTCCTTTTAGTTGGTTCTGTGAGCCCACTAGCATAACCTCTGTTTTATCTCAATTCAACATTAGGAGATTCTGTGAAATCCAATGCTTGATGTCTGTAAGGCAAGTAGCTAATAACACCCAGGCAGAAGAATGTCCTTGCTTTAGGGACAGATAATAGCTGGTTATCATCAGCATAGCTGTATACAACTGTAAGTTGCCCTGGGTAAGGGTGTCTGCTAAAAAAAAAAAAAAAAAAAAAAAAAAAAAATAGTAATCCCTGGGCCTGTGGTTATTATAGCACAACCAACACCCTTATTGCTTTCCCGACCTGGCGCCTGACAAAAGAAAGTTTACTATTCCCACTATACTAGGTGGAGTGTTCTGATCTTTTTGAGTACCCAAAATACATTTCTCAATATAATATTAGGCTGTTTTTTCTCTGTGGGTATTTGATATTGTACACAAAATACAAGGAAAAAAGAAGCCCAAATCTGTGGGTGAGGGCCTCAGGTTATTATTATTTGTTTATTTAGCAGACACCTTTATCCAAGGCTTACAGAGACTAGGGAGTGTGAACTATGCATCAGCTGCAGAGTCACTTACAATTATGTCTCACCCGAAAGACGGAGCACAAGGAGGTTAAGTGGCTTGCTCAAGGTCACACAATGAGTCAGTTTGCTGAGGTGGGATTTGAACCGTGGACTTCCTGGTTACGAACCCTTTTCTTTAACCACTGGACCACACAGCCTCCTCAGCAAGTAGATGTTGTCCATTCATTCTCAGGCCAATTTTTGTATCAAGATGGAAGGGGTTTCCCCGGATAATGACAGGTGTGGGAGTTGTAGGGTCCTTAAAAAAAAACAAAAAAAAAAAAAAACAGAAAAATAAATCACTTACACTGCATTTTAAAAATAAAATGCTGACGCAGCGTCTTACGTTATATTGTGATCATCTTTATTTGCATATTCCCATTTCCTTAATTCTTCAATTTCAACACCATCCCTCTCCCCTGATGTAATAATTCATGATTGTTAGTTTTTAATACTTTTCATGTATTGTATTTGATGCCATGGGCTAGAAGAATTGGAGGTAATTCTATTTATAAATTCACTGTTTGGCAACAGCAGTTTAATATATATATATATATATATATATATATATATATATATATATATATATATATATATATATATATTTTTTTTTTTTTTTTTTCAGAATGTTTTCGTTAGAGACAAAAATCCAAAGTTTTTAATACAGGTGATTTATTTATTTATTTATTTATTTATTTATTAATCATTTTCAGCATCTTTAAACAGCTTTTTCAGTGGTAACCACGCACTGGATACTGAAGTAAACTGCAGCTACGTTCCAGCATGAATGAGACACGGACAGTGTGCCACGTTCAACCTTGACCTCTGTACACCAGAAGCAGTTTAAAGTAGATTTATGTACATTTAAAGCAACATTGTCTTTGTTCATGATTATATATGATAAGTGTATTAGTTTGGTTCTCAAACAAACAAACAAAAAAATCCTTGCATGTTTTTTGCCCCGCCTCAAGTGTAAAACCAAATATTCTCTGACAGCATATAGACAGTACGTGTTTTCCGCAGCAAACAGATTCTTACGGTCTCTGTTCATGATGAGAAAGAGTTTAACTGAGTGCATTGTTTCGATATGTTTGATTGGTCTCGCAGCAGTATGGGTAAAAATAGACTGAATGGCCTTGCCCTGCTAATATGTCCGGACATGTCCCAGGAGGAAGTGTTACAGCGTTTCGATAGATCAGGATATAGGAGGATTAGCAAACCCTGATTTAAAGTAAAGTCTTCTAAATCAGTTTTTAATTGTGGCATCATACAGTCTCAGCAGTCCGATCAGTCTTAGCATTAGTATCAGCAATCTTACCAGTCCCAGCAGTGTCCGCACCGGTCTTACCAGTTTCAGCACCAGTCTTACCAGTCCCAGCAGTAGCAGCACCAGTCCCAGCAGTGGCAGCACCAGTCTTACCAGTCCCAGCAGTGGCAGCACCAGTCTTGCCAGTTCCAGCAGTAGAAGCACCACTCTTACCAGTCCCAGCAGTAGCAGCACCAGTCTTACCAGTCCCAGCAGCACCAGTCTTACCAGTTTCAGCAGTAGCAGAACCACTTACCAGTCCCAGCAGCACCAGTCTTACCAGTTCCAGCAGTAGCAGCACCAGTCTTACCAGTTCCAGCAGTAGCAGCACCAGTCCTACCAGTCCCAGCAGTGTCAGCATCAGTTCCAGAAGTAGCAGCACCAGTCTAACCAGTTCCAGTTGTAGCATCAGTGTCATCAGTGTCAGCATTAACTTCAATAGCAGTGAACCAAACGCATGTCTCTCAATGAAGGTATAAACCCATCTATGTGTTCACATCTATAACTTCTATTCTTCTTGTCCTTTTAATATTACATATTTCTAACAGTGTGAATAGGGTAATTTTAGGAATTTGTTGTATACCTTTGCAGTTTGCATTAATAGTCTCCAGGCTTTAAAATATGATAAATTTCACCTTCGTAACATGAACAGGATATGCACAGGGTTTTGGTTTTTTTTTAGACAAAAATTTGATTTTTGCCTCAGTAAAAATCTATTCCTAGCTAAGCCCCTGGTAACATTAAACTGGTAAGATGGACCATGTCTAGGCAAAATGATCACATGCTTGACATGATAAAACAAGCCCCACCTTGCCCAGACTTAGAGCCAAAGGATTGTATGAACATGTGCCCATACTCACCTTGCCCAGTCAAGCAAAAGATCAGCTGTTTAATATCATACAGCATAATGCATCTTGACCAAACAACATGGTCAATAAAGTCTGCTATGTGAGCCAATATATATATATATATATATATATATATATATATATATATATATATATATATATATATATATATATATGTGTGTGTTTCTCTACAGCATTTGAATTGACAGTAGAAAGTTATGTAAAATAGTTTTTGAAAGAAAACCTTTTTTTCATGAAAGAATATTTGTCTGTTAGTTAAAAGGACGGCTTGAAATTGTGTTTAGTTTTTCCTGAAGCTTACAGTACTCCCGAAAACATTTGTGGATCACTCACTTTTTTCCTTTGCACTTTAAGATATATGCTGTTTGTTGGCAACTGAAACTGCCCCTCCTCTAAAGTGATCAGATTGATTAGAGGTACAGTACTTCTGCCTCCCAATACCAATGCATCAAATTAACTTCATATGCAGAATTACATTGATTTTTTCTATCATGTAATTGAAAAACCCTGTTAGAAGTAATATGTAGTGCCTCTTTTTCTTATTAAATCTGTTTGTGTGTTTACGTCTTTGTCTACATGCCTGGTGACATACGAACAGAAAAATAGCTAAGCTTTTCTCGGCAGGCAAATGTTTATGTTTATAATGTTGTGTGCGAGCAGGAAGGCGTGGCCACTGGACTGTGTGGCTGTGTGCGCGCGCTTTGTGATTTGTGATTTGGTGTTTAATGTTATGTTAATGTTCTGTTGTTAGGCACACTGGACCTGCAAGGCGGTGTAGCCTACATCCTAGCCTGCGAAAGAACGCTTACACAACTGTTCAAGTGATGTGCACCATTTCAGACGCTGTCATATATTGACACCGTAAACTACAATACTTAATGCTTTGTCACACAATTACCAGGAATTATTATTCAGTACTGTATTTTAACGTTGTTGTTTTTTTTTTTACAGTAGTACTAAAATAAAATTGTTTTCAGTTTGCATGAGTGACAAATTATATTAAACACCATGGTTTTAAAAGAACGTCGTTAAAAAAAAGTCTCATTTAGTCAAGAGAAAAAGATACAGTAATTTGTGTTTTATTATTTTCGTACCAGAACCGCCCGAGAAATCGTAGCAGTGAAGCAAATCTTATATTTACCTCATACTTAATACTCATGTATCCTAGAAATCGTCATTAAACAATAGACTTAATGAAACATTTTACGTCAGAAAGTTCCCAGAAGTATCATAAGTATTACCTTTTTCCTCTCTCAGTTCAGGCCAATTGATTATCGTCATCAGGTTTAGTAAAAAAAAAAATTAAAAAAAAATTACCTCAGAAATTCTATCATTGACCCGCATCATAACAAAAGCAAAATAACTTTTTTTTTTTTTTATTTCACTCGTGGATGTTGTACAGCTGTCTGTACGTCTTTAGTTTATATTTTTCATTCATTCACACAAATAAAGATAATTAGCGTTATTAAAAGGTTTTACTCACCTCTCAGTGAAGAAAGCTCTCCCGCCTGTGAAGAAACGTTGAACACCTGCCTCGCGCTGTGGGTTGCGATGGCAGCTGATTGGTTGAGAGGGCAACCGCTGTTGCTGGGGCATTTCTTCGTGGACCGTGCTTTTTCTACATTTAGTAGTTAAAACATTTCAAACAGCCTTTTGCCAGCGATAGCATAATGTATTTATTTATTTATTTATTTATTTATTTATTTATGTATGTTGTATTGTGTTGTGCAGGGGCATCTTGCCCTGAGGTTTTATTATTGTGTTGAACGTCGTATGGGTTTCTCCTACATATTTATCCAATTAAAGGTTCTGTTCAAGATGGATACGAATGGAAATAAACTACAATACACATGTTATACATACATATACTATTATAAATTCTAGTTAAATATTTGGCAAAATATTATCTGCTCTTTGATTTCCTCTCAATACCGTGTACAAAATTATAACCATTTATGGTGTTTACCTTTTTATGACAGACTTTTTCTCTCATCATGTATTGTGTATTAAAAATTGCGATTTGCACATCAATATTGTAGAGCACAATTTACAATGTATTGATATAAAGAGTTCTAAGATGAACCCTTTGCAATATTATATTAGACAGAGCAACCAGAGGTTCCCAAACGAACCCTTACTGAGAACAAAAAAAACTTGCAATAAAACCCTAAGGTTCCCTGAGGAACCCTCAAAGAACCCTTACTTTTTGAATGTTATTTCCGAATCTCTCCTTTAACATGTCTGAAGGGGACACTGTATTACTTAAAACGTGAATTAACTTAAAACGTGAATTAACGTCTTAAAACGTGTTAAAAGTGAGCAGTTGCCTTGGGATTACACACCAGGTTCAGAAGCATTGATTGGACTAATGTATCCACAAGCGACCTAAGACTCACCGTTTCAACGGTGTCAGTAGTGCTCAACAGAAAAGAATGCATACAGAAAAATATTGTATACTGGACATGGGCTTTGGTTTTGCAGAGAGCCGTAACTAAGCATTTAGCTACCGGGGCATGCAAATATATATATATATATATATATATATATATATATATATATATATATATATATATATATATATATTATTGTTTTTTTTTCATTTTTTTTTTTTTTTTGGATGTTAGGAGTTAGGATGGTATTTACTCGCGCATAGTTTTGAATGTTATTTCCGAATATCTCCTTTAACATGTCTGAAGGGGACACTCTATTACTTAAAACGTGAATTAACGAATTAAAACGTGTTAAAAGTCAGCAGTTGCCTTGGGATTACACACCAGGTTCAGAAGCATTGATTGGACTAATGTATCCGCAGGCGACCTAAGACTCACCGTTTCAACGGTGTCAGTAATGCTCAACAGAAAACAGTGCATACAGAAAAATATTGTATACTGGCCATGGGCTTTGGTTTTGCAGAGAGCCGTAACTAAGCATTTAGCTACCGGGGCATGCAAATATATATATATATATATATATATATATATATATATATATATATATATATATATTATTGTTATTTTTTTTTCTTCTTTTTTTTTTTTTTTGGATGTTAGGAGTTAGGATGGTATTTACCCGCGCATAGTTTTGAATGTTATTTCCGAATATCTCCTTTAACATGTCTGAAGGGGACACTGTATTACTTAAAACGTGAAAAAACGAATTAAAACGTGTTAAAATTGAGCAGTTGCCTTGGGATTACACACCAGGTTCAGAAGCATTGATTGGACTAATGTATCCGCAGGCGACCTAAGACTCACCGTTTCAACCGTGTCAGTAATGCTCAACAGAAAACAATGCATACAGAAAAATATTGTATACTGGCCATGGGCTTTGGTTTTGCAGAGAGCCGTAACTAAGCATTTAGCTACCGGGGCATGCAGAGATATATATATATATATATATATATATATATATATATATATATATATATATATATATATA